>NW_024582091.1:40982034-41145305 GCF_017639235.1 Corvus kubaryi
CGGGGAAATCTTCTGTCCGCGTCGGAGGTGAGGGACGGGACCGGCTCCCCGGGGAGCCTCTCTGTCCAAAGCGGAGCTGAAGGACAGGCGGGAGGGATCGGATCCCCTGGGAGCCCCTGTGCCCAAGGCGGAGGTGAAGGGCAGGAGGGAGCAGCAACTCCGGTGGGGAGTGGGGTTGTCTCAAAGAGTCTTTGAGTTTAACCGAGGTGTCGTTTGTTTGGTTTTGTTTGTTGGGGGTGTGTGGGGTGTGTCGTGCTTTCAGATTTCCTGTGATCGCCGGTGCGATCCAAAGCAAGGGTTGTTCTTGCCGATTCTTCAGCGGTCGTAAGGAAACCGAGAAGATGGTGAATGTTCTGAAAGGTGTTCTGGTTGAGTGGTGAGTAACAGCATTTACTGCCTGTCCTTCTGTCAAAGACTGTGTATTTCTTTAGACCTGGAAATAATCTAAGTAACTGAAGAGTCCAGACAAAAGGAATTGTTGTGGGGAAGGGTGGTGCTGAACAAGCAGAGAAAAGTGTGACCTTTGGGGGAAGAAGGAGAGAGGCAGTTGTAGGTAATCCTAATTCCAAACTCCCGTTTTTGTTCTCAAGAGACTGTTTTCCACTTATGCTTAACCTCTTTAAAGAAAAGAAAACTACGTATGAATATGGGCTAAAAAAATATGATGGCAAAAATGATAGCAATCACATTGGTATAAAAATCCCATTTTTTGGTAAAATATATAATAGTCGGCAGATTACTTTAATTTAGCAAAGTAGAGAAAAGGATATAAAATACTTAAAATAAGCATTAACTATGAGAAATTATGCTTCAAAGCTATATCCTACCGTGTCTGATGGTCCCCCAATATTGTCACATTTTTTGAAAGGTACACAAATTAAAATTTTAGCTGTATACAAAAGTTATCTATATGCTTGTCAGGTACAACTTACCCTAGTATAAGCGATCCAGTTACCTTTGCAATTTTTCCTTGAAAATATTAGATGCTCCCTTTTGTTCTTTATATTGCTTGCAAACTAATTTTCTTGGTGTTGTTTGTGAACAAAGTGTTTCTCTACTGATTCTTAAGGGAGATGAGGTAATCTTTCATTTCTCCTTTCCTGGTTTTTGTTTTAATCGGCTCTAGACTGAATTCCATGCAAGGCTGACATGTGGTTGTGTTTGTAGATCATATTGGAAAGGAGTTTGGAGTTTGTAAATGTCAGTTTTTGATGTAGGTGCAATGTACATATTTTCATATAATCTCATCTCTGGACTGAGACTCAGGCCCCTGGCTACCTCCAAAATAAAAAGAAGCCTTATTTAAGATTTGTGGGGTCATTGTATAGCATTATATGATGTATGAGATTTCTGCTGTACACTTAACGTGTTAATGTATTTGCAATCTATAACTGCACAAAAGCAGCTCCGTAATTCCAAAATGTTTTCTTCTAAACATTTAAATTTAATTTAGAAGGTGACGTGACTGTTCAGTTAGGGTGTGAGAAATGTGCAATTCTTATATGAGCACCCTTTGTCTATACTATTCTACTTTGAGTGAGATCTGTGTTCTCCTGTGTTTTGGTTATCCTTATGCTTTAAGAAAACATGTTTTTATGAGGCTATTGCTGCAATCAGAAATGTAAGTTCAGTTTTGCCTTATTAAGGGTTGTATTTTTGAGTTTTAGTTTTGGTTTGAAACTTTTAAAGCTTTTGGTTGGGATTTTTTTTTTTAAGCTGCCTTAGCAGCAACATAGGGAAACTTATCTGCTAATCAAGCAGCTGGTTCTACTCATTAGACTTTATTACCATTTTATTTTTGCCTCTAAAGTAACCAAAACTACTGTGAAAGAAACAACTTTTACTAAAGCTTCCTAAACTGTATTTAAGTTGTGAGGGACTCTTGAAATTAATTTTAGTTTTCCTAAAATCTTTGGGAATGTCTTCAAATGGTGTTTCTTCTGTTTGTAACTGTAACTGTGAGGTGGAATCTGATGTGTGTTTGTCTCTACAGTGACCCAGCAATGAAGCAGTTTCTGCTCTACCTGGATGAGTCAAATGCTTTGGGAAAGAAGTTCATCATACAAGACCTGGATGAAACGCATGTCTTTGTATTAGCAGAGTTGGTCAACTTCCTCCAGGAGAGAGTGGGCGAGTTAATGGACCAGAACTCCTTTCCTATTACTCAGAAGTGAGAAAAACGAGAGAAATTAGATTACTGCAAGTTTTGGAACAGTGAATTTCAATAGCTTGGGCGGTTACTGTTTTAATAGATAGCACTGTGGCTTGTAAGTTCTACATAGAAGTGGCTACTCTAGAAAATGCATCATTTTCATAGACAAAATAGTCTGGAATTGGATTTTGTTTCTCATTTTGAAAGAATGTGGTATCTTTATTAAAATGCTTAAAATTATACACTTGAGGACTTCCATTTAGAATTTTTGATGCATGCTCTCTGGTTTTCCTTTAGGCTTTTTATCTTGCAAGATGATATGACCCAAAAAGTAGAGTAGTGCTTATGTACTGGAATGCTGTATGAGGTTCTCTGACATGTTGTGTTCCTGTAGAATTGATTGAATCTGATTATAGTGTGACTGATAAAAAGTAAAGAATGTCTGTTGAAGCATAATCTGTGCTGGATGGAACATCTCTCTGAGCTGGAGGCACGGTCAGATACTGCTTTGACTTGATGGGTTTTGTATGGCAGGATGACGGTTGATGTGAGTGTTTTGTTGTGTTGTTTGGGGTTGGGGTTTTTTTTGTTAAAACATGTTACAAATGCCCCATACTACTTGCCTACTTTTACCAATGCTGTGCTTTCTGAGTTTGGGGAGGGGTGGTGGGAGTTTGGAGGGGAAGGAGAGATATCAAGGAATCGAGACAAAAATAAATGCATTGCCCTAGATCATCACAAATTAAAGGGGCAACAGAAATGGGACGCCAGTCCTGTCTCGGTTTTGGAGACAAAACTTCAGGAGGAAACACTCCGGAGTGAGCGTCTCCTCTGAAGGGAAAAGGGCCTCCCCTTTTCCTCCACCAATAAGACAAGTGGGTCACAGCAAGTGAAAGTGGAAAAAAACTAACTGTTTATTAACACCAAACAAAACAGGGTAGAACAGGATAAAAAAACCCTCAAAATACAACGAATTCCCGGAGAGGGAACAGACAGCCGGGCTCGGACCAGCCAGGGCCACACCCACAGGCTCCCCGGACTGGCAAGGAGGGAAGGGAGGCAGTGAGGCAAGGGAGAGGGAAGGGAAAAAGAGCAAGAGAAACCAACAGAACCTTTTTCCAGCTATCCAGAACACAAAAGAAACCCAAAGATCAGCACAGCGCTCCCGGCGCGCTCCCTCCCGAGCCCCAGAGCCCCCCGAGCCGTTGGGCTCCGCCGTTAAACGGCCCCGCACCCTGTGGGTCCTGCGGCCCCGGGTCCATCTCAAAGGCACAGCGTCCTTGGGCATTGAGCGGACGGTTAAGGAATAAAGCGGCTTCATAACATCACCCCAGGACAAGTCCTATAGGTATAATTGCTTGTATTTTTTTCACTGATGCTGGTAGTCACAATAAGTTATCTGATCAGACTCCCATGCTCTACCTACACACAAGAAAGCTGGGTTTGGATTTTTGGTTATGTTTTTTTTTCTTCAGCTTAGCTCTTCCTCCCATATTGCCCTTTGCTGCCAAGCAAAAAGCTTTGTAGTGTCATGGTTTTGTTGTTTGGATTTTTTTTTTACACTGTATTTGTAACTTTAGCTGAGACACTGGCTTGTGATCACATCTTTTTTTGAGAAAAAGAACAAGTGTAAAGAGAAAGGCTTTTATAAGGAACAGTTTTCCTTACTGACTCTCACTGCTGCTCATTTCTTTTGCCCAGTAGATACCAGATTATTTGGTGGATTTGTCCTTGTTTTTTGTTTGGACTGTTTTTTTTGGTTTGCTTTTCTTCCCCTCAGGAATAGGGAATCTTCAGGAGAAAGTTTCACTAGATGTTCTTAATCAAAAAGCTGTCCAAAGAAAGTTCTGTAGAATTGTATATATTCAGGCTCATGTGCATGAGCAAATAGCCCTGTAAAATTTAACTTCATGTCCTTTCTGGTACCTTCCCTTTTCTCTGACTGCGTAGAACAATGAGTTTTGGTCCAAGTTGTTTAATTTCTTTCTTTCGCAAGTGGGTGCTTCCCTGGTCATGTGGATTAAGAGCCAGCTACATTTCTTTACTTGAAATAAGAAGTTTAAACCTTATTTATAAATGGTTTGTGGTTCCTTACCTCTTTCTTGAGATTGACCTCAAGAGATTGATCAAACATTGACCTCATAATTGTTTTGTGGAAGATTATTGGGTGGTCATTTAATGGAGACATATCAGTAGTTTTAACATGGCATTATAGCTTAGTACAATTTATTTAGAAGCGTCTGTTTCCTTTCTTTGGAATCCTAGTTTATTTTCCATCCAGATTCTGCTGAAAGGTAAATCATCCATCACTCTTGACATGGCAGCATTTGAAAAGTCGTGTTTGGAATTCCACATGTTAAGCTTCTCTGTATTTAGTATGTCTAGTGCTCAATTTCTATTGTGACTTTCATTTTCAGTCTATAATAAACTCCTTGCAGTTCTTGTCTTTTTCTCCTGGTTAATTGTACAGCTTTGCTGCTGCATTCCCTGTGTTTTAGGTTATATTTACAGTTGATAAATGGCTTATGTAATACAGAGGGATAGAAGTTCCAAACTGTATAAACTAAACAGTTAGGCATGCACTCTTATACTCCCTGCTCATAATTTGGTTTTTTTGAGCAAACAAGTTCATGGACTTTTAAGTTCTAAACCTGTCAATCCTTCCTGTAACCTAACAAGGCCTAACGGATTCTGTGCTGGAAGAATAAACAAAAGATGTGAAGATGCAAATTGGTCATTAAATGTGGTCTAAGGAACTGAGTTCTATGTAGTTCCTAGGGAAAAAAGGGTCTTGAATCAGGTAGTATGGTGAAAGAAATCCAATGAGGAAACTTTTAGAACTTGAGTATGTGTATGAATTAAAAAAGCAAACAAACAAAACCCCAAGCGAGGGTCTCTGGGATTTGAATAAACTTGGACCTCTGAAAGGTTTTGATTGTTTTTAAATGCATGTAGTCCTGGAACTTACATGCTTAGATGCCTGGAACAACAACAGCAAAAATATTTGCACAGATGGGAGAAAAGTAGATACTAGTGTTAAAAATATCAGGACGTTTTGAGATAGTTAGCATTTACGCTTACAGATTTTAAATGTTTGTGCTGGTTTTGATTCAGGTGTGAAATATTGAGGAGAGCTTGGAATGAAACACTGTGTTAAAGATATATTTTTTAAAGGCTGGAAACATTTGAGAATAAAAGCTTTAGGCGATCTGTTTAAATATATGCATGCTTTGATAATAGAGTTGATAGGGTGAGAAAATCAGCTCTCATTGTATTTGGAATATTATATGTTAATTTTATGTTTGTATCCATAACTAATAAGTTCACTTTTTTGCTAGTATCTAGCCAAGAACTATAGTCTTCTCAGGTCCTGCTTGAGCAGGAAAAAATAGAGCTTGAATGACAGACTTCTTGCTGCTTGTAAAAGCACCAAATTTTTTCTTGAAAGTCTTTCACTGCTCACTTTTTGCTTTCAGTCTGAGTTGAAAGTATTTTGTCTACTGGAAGGAAGAGCATTGGTGGAACAATTACCTAAAAGACACTTACTTGAACTTCGTTTTTTTACTTGCTACTTATTTATACTTAGATCTAAAAAAGATTGCAAGTTCTCTTGTTTGCATTTTGTAATGTAAACAGTTGCTTTTGTGTAGTTACTGTAACTTGAACATGCTCATAAATACTGCTTTCATGAACACGTGCAGGAGCTTAAGGAAAGATGAGAGAGATGTCTAAAGCAAGATAAGAGAATTAGAATAATTTGAACAAAATGTTATGTGGGAAGAGAGCAATGGAAACGGAAAATGCAGCTTCCTAGTAAAATAAAGCAGTAACATCTTATTTTTATTGAAGATTATATGATTGGGCATTTTGCTTTTTTTGTTGAAGCCTCAGACTTTTTTTGTTTATTAATGGGCTTCAAAGAAAGATGTGTAAAAAGGAAATAAGTCTAAATGCTGTCACATATTTAGGTAGTTTTATAAATTGTGGGATAAGCTAATTCTGGAGAGTGGGTTATTTTAGCATGGGGGCTGGCAGCACAATGAATATGACCCAGTCAGAATAGATAGGGGTTATAATGACCTGGTTAGTTTGTGATCAATGCCTAAGTCCCTTTTCCTTCTCTCTGGTACAACTAGCCCAGGAAGAATAATTGTCCAGTGCAGTAAAGGAGGAAATAACCATCAATCACTAGAGAAAATGGATGTGGCCTCAAGAAAGAAAATAGAAAAAGCAGCTGAAAGAAAATAGAGAATGCTTTACGAAATTCTACCATTTTACCAGAGTGGATTTTACTCTGTAGCTAAACTGCCTGTGTTGTTTCATAAAAAAAGTAGGCATCTGAATCCATTTTAGTTATAGTGGTTTTGTTTATTTGTGTAATGTACTTATAATTGGGGGACTTGGTGGGGTTGTTTTTGTTTTGATTTTTGGTTTTTGTTACTTAGTGCTGAGAGCTAGATGGCTGTCTGATGCACTGTACTAAACCTTCTCCAAGTGCTGTTGTACAGCATGAAATCCTATTTTACAGTCATTCCAGGTTAGTAGGGTGCATTCCAAAGTATATCCCTCTTTTTTTTTTTTTCTTTTTGCTAATGTGCCATTACAACAGATTTTACGGTTTTTTCTCACTCAAGTCTGCAGGGCCACCTCATGTGTGTGAGAACAATCTAGAGAACATGTATTTTATGCATTAACAGGATTGATTACTTTGAGCAGAAGTAAACAGGATTGTTTATTGTGCATTGAAGATAATGGTATTTCATGGTGTCATTAAAATGACTTATATTAACCTTTCTTAGTTGGCATCTTCACCATAAAAGTGCTCAACTTCAGTCAGCCCCTAGGCTGAGCTTGCAAAAGTAGGGCACTAAAAATCATACATAAATGTATGTATGTATGTGTGTGTGTATATATATATATATATATATATATATATATATATATATATATATCTCAACAAGTCTTTAACCATATAACCCAACAAAGTCTGAGGTATATTTCAATTAAGCAGTACGCCATTACAGAAAACAGTAAGCTTTCATGACAAATTTTTTTTTTGCAATTCCAAATTCCATACAAATTTCCACACTGCCTCCTTGATTATCCCACAAATGATCCCATTGAAGCTGGTGGTGGTTACTGTGAAATGAGTGCATTACTCAGTATGTTAGAATTGGATGTCCATATTAGTTTTGTAATTTAGATTGTGGCAAGGCCTGTGTGTGCTATACAAAATTAAGGATTCAGAGTAAGTTGAAGTTCATAGTGATGGAAGAACAAATTCTTCCTAAAGTAAGTCATTATCTTTGAGTTTAAGACTTAACACCTAATAAGAAATATAAACAATAGGATGTCTGATAGAAATTTGATGTGGAGCTGGGTTTTTGTTTGTTTGGGTTTTTTTAATGTGGAATAGAAGTAATATTTTACCCATCTTTGTTTCTCCTAAGAAGATTTTTAGGACTGAAGAGCTGACAATTTGAAGGTAGACCAGTAAGGGGAGCTCTTACCAATATTTTAAGCTGCTTTAAAAAAAATCGTTGCAGCTTGGGCAATGGTGGTTCAGAGACTTACTGTGCTTTGGAACATTAGATATGCTTTCAACTAGAGATGAACGTTCAACTTCAAAGGATCTTTCTCAAAAGATATTTTCTGTTGGAGATTTTGGAATATTTTTAGCTCAGAAATTTCTTAGATTTTTAGGTATCCAGTGTTTCCTTTCTAAGCTGAGGTACACAGCCATGTTCCATTAAAATAATGTCTGAAATGTGGTCTTCCTGTCAGATGTTACTGGTAGGTCTGTGTATCTCCCCACCATGAGCCTGCTTTAGAAGTTGCTCCATATTAAGTTACATAATTTTCAGTGAGTGTAAATCAAAAGAAGACATTGTTGATAAGAAGTAACATTTATTATTTTTTTCCTCTTTATTTCCTCCTAATACAAAATGCATGTGATTGTAGGGTACCTGTTCCTCAAATCACATGCATCATGCTGTATGGAAGACCATGCAACATTCAGTCTTACTGTATTTGAGTCTGCACTGGGGATTTCTGCATCTATATCCTTACAGTGTTGCTCATAGTGCATGCAAATGAGACATAGAGAAAGTTTTCCCCTCATTGACCCCCAAATGAGTAGCTTTATTGGTTTACACGTATATAATGGTAAAATTCAGTATGTTCCCTAAACAAACAAAAAACTGCAACACCTACCAATTGAGTTTTAATATGAGGGGAAACCTCCCCTAAGAATTTGAATATTAGGGATTGTATTTTTCACGTAGACTGAAAAAGTAATTTTCTCACTTCTGATTGCATAGCACTAGTAAGATGATTAACTGCAGACTAGAAACAGACTATAAAATTGCTGCCCAGTGAAAATACTTTAAAAGTGAAAATTTTAGACCATTATTGTTAGCTTTTAGCTTTTTGTGCTTGAGCAATTTGAGGTGTTAGTAACAACAACTGTAAGGTTCCTGGAAGAAGTCTTAAGACTCATAATAGCCATGCAGGAATGTGCTTGAACACACCAAAGGAAACCCATCCAACACCAAAACTGACAGATAATTGGTTAGCCACATAACTATCCCCTCAGGAAAGAAACAGCAAGCAAAATTTCTGGATGACTACAGACTGAAGGAGTTGGCTGTCAGAGCTGTACAGCTCTGTTTCTATTACAGAAAGGATGGACCCAGCTGTAAATCGCAGGATGTGCAGAGTGATGGGTACACTTGCAGTTGCGAAGATACCCCTTGCAGATAAGTTAGTAGTGCATGTTTCTGCAATTTTGGCATAGCTCATACCCTGTCAGTAGAGAGAGATACACCAAGCAAATGATCTCTCACCATTTTGTGTGTCGTGGTTCTGATGTGAGCAGAGGGGTGAGATGGGAGGGCAAAAGAGAAAAAAGGCAGGAAAGAGGGGGAAGAGTATTTTAGGCTTGTAACTATTATTTCCTTTTAATGCTGAAATTGAACAAGATCAGAAGGAGCATAAAGATCAAAAAATTTACTTGCAATTAACTAGAACTTAATTGGTTTACAAAAGGTTCTGTGTTTATCATCAGACCCAACATATCAACAAGGACTGGGAGAGAAAATTTTCTTAATATTACACCTCCTATTCTACATTGTCCTGAATGGGACCACTTTTCTATGTGGAATGATACTGTAGTTTTACTTCCTCTTAATCTCTTTGTTCTCCTACACTGGCAACTTTATTGGGTGTAAGACATGTTTTGCATGTGTGTCATATGTATGTTATTAGATATACAGGTATTCCAGAAGCTAGAGATTCAGCAGCAGTGAGTAACCCTGGAATAATGATGACCTTCTGTATCATCAACCAGCTTGAAATTAAGATATGACAAAAAAATGTCTCTTCAGCTGTAAAATGAAGCATGCTCCCTATATTTGATTTTGCTTTTGGTCTAAATGGAGACTAATTTTATCTTTTAATTTTAGGAAAGTTATGGAATCAGAATAAAACTGAAGAAAAATGAAGCCTGGTTTCTTAATGAATATTTGAAATCAATATTGGTAAGCACAAGCACATCAAGGTAAATGTGATAGAGGACTGTGACAGCTTTTCCATATTGGCCAGGTTGCCATTTGGGCAGAGGGAGCTGCAAATAGCATTTGAGAGGAGCCCTAGAGTAGGGATGAGGAGTGGGCAAAGCTAAGCATCTGACCAAACCTGTCAGGAGGACTAGGGAACCTGAAGTCTTGGAATCAGTAAATGTTTCCCCTTTTGGCTTTGAGTAGGGTTTTTTAAAGCTATTTCTGCCTGTTTAGCCTGCTGTGTGACAGCAGGAGCCAGAAGGAACTGTAGGGAGTGGGAAGGAACAATTCTGAGGGTGGCTGTGTTTCAGAAGGTGGTTCCTAAAGTAGTTTGCTGCAAGTATGAAAAACTAGACCAAACTGAGGCTGCCTTTTCAATGTGCAGTAATTCTAGCTCATTATTTTTATTGTACTATAAAACAAAAGGAACTGGGAAGGTCCTATAAAAAAGTTTTATTGTTTGACTTGATAGCTATGAGAAGCAACCCACTACACCTCTATATTTGAAACAGTGAAGGAAGCTTTCATGTAACATATTTTTTAATTGTCATTATAGTTACATGAATATCATAAGCAAAACAAGTAATAAAAACAAATAGAGAAGACTGTGAATATAGTCTACTTGGACTTTACTAAAGTGTTTGAAACCATTTCCCACTGCATTGTCCTAGAGAAACTGGCTGCTCACGGTTTGGCCTGGTGCACTGTTTGCTGCATAAAATCCTGGCTGGATGGCAGGGCCCAGGGAGTGGTGGTGAGTGGTGCTACAGCCAGCGGGCAGCCGGTCACAAGTGGTGTTCCTCAGTGATCAGTGTTGGGGCCAGTCCTGTTTAACAACTTTATCAATAGTCTGGACAAGGGGATTCAAGGCTCCTTCAATCAGTTTGCAGGTGACACCAAGGTAGGTGTGAGTGTTCATCTGCTGGAGGGTAGGAAGGCTCTGCAGAGGGATCTGGACAGGCTGGATCGATGGGCCAAGGCCAGTGGTGTGGGGTCCAATAAAGCCAAATGCCAGGTCCTGCACTTGGGTCACAACAAGCCCAGGCAGTGCTACAGGCTTGGGGAAGAGTGGCTAAAGTGGCCAGGCAGAAAAGGACCTGTGGGTGCTGGTCAACAGCAGCTGAACATGAGCCAGCTGTGCCCAGGTGGCCAGGAAGGCCAATGGCATCCTGGCCTGAATCAGGAATAGTGTGGCCAGCAGGACCAGGGCAGTGATTGCCCCCCCTGTACTCAACACTGGTGAGGCTGCACCTCAAGTGCTGTGATGAGTTCTGGACCCATCATTACAACAAAGATACTGAAGCACAGGAGTGAGTCCAAAGAAGGGCAACAGAGCTGGTGAAGGGTTGGAGCACACGTCTTACAAGGAGTGGCTGAGGGAGCTGGGGGTGTGTTTAGCCTGGAGAAAAGGAGGCTTGGGGGACACCTTATTGCTCTCTACAACTGCCTGAAAGGAGGCTGTGGTGGGGTGGGCGTTGATCTCTTCTCCCAAATAATGAGTGATAAGAGGAAATGGCCTCCAGTTTTGCCAGGGCACGTTTAGGTTGGATATTAGGAAAAATTTCTTCACCAAAAGGGTGGTCAGGCATTGGAACAGGTTGCCCAGGGAAGTGGTGGAATCACTAACCCTGGAAGTGTTCAAATGGCATGTGGATGTGGCACCTGGGGATATGGTCTAATGGTTACCATGGCAGTGCTGGGTTAACAGCTGGACTCAGTGATCTTAGAGGTCTTTTCCAACCTTAATAATTCTATGATTCTACAGTACCCTTACCCTGTGCGAGAAAGAGACTTTTCCTTGCCCAACAATATTTCTTAAAATTTAGGGAGGAAAGGGATGTTTTGCAGTCCTTACACGGAGTGGCATTACTGTAAGGTGGGGGTCTCAAGGTGGAACAAACATAGAAAATTGGAGTGCTAATAAGGATAACCAGACCTTTCACATCTGGAATTTATTTTTGTGTCCTTCTAACACAAGGATTAAAAGGATCAGTGAAATCCCTAATCAGGTATTCATGAAAGTAAGGGGTGTTTCTTAAATCATTTTGTTTGGACATGGAGCTGCTTTCTATCATATTATATTTTGCTAAAACCATTAAAAATGTAAAAAGTCATCATATTCTTGCAGTTTATTTTTCTACTCTTAAATCTAGGTTGAAATGTGTTTTTTTTCCAGTGGAATAAATGGACTTAAATATTTGATCATGTTCCTTTATAGAACTACCCACAATAATGCAGGCATTATGCTGTAATTATACTGGGTTTGGTTTGGGAGGTTTTTTTAAAGAGTTAACATTTGATTTTGCAACAATCTCTGTATTTGTCATATCTTCTAATATGGAAGATGATAGTACAGACTATACTAATTTGGGACTCTGGTGCTAAACTGTGCTTAAGACCTCGAATATTTTGGTGGCTTTTCTCTTATTATTTCACATTTTTCAAGAATTCTCTCTTTATTTTTGTATTTGAATATTATCTCCATTGACTTTTGGAAAAAAAAATAAGAAAAGGACTGCTTAAGCTTTGCTGTCTTTTTACTTAAACTGCTCATGAGACCACACTTGGAAATAAGAGGTCTTGAAGAAACTATATATGGCATGGGTCTCTGTAGATTTAAGCTAAAAAGATATAAATTTATATGTCAGCTGTTGCAGTGGGGATACTGCAACACGCATATATCAAACCAGGAGTCCCGTGGAAAGGAAATATATATGGACAGACAGATTCTTGCTAGCTGTTTCAGAGAGATGTTTATTTCTCCAGCCGCAAGGCCGGGGCTCTGCCCAGGAACTGTTCCAGTCACAGGACCAAGGGTCCTTCTGCCCGCGCAGGGAACACAAACCAACCAATGGGAACGAGGCTGAGCAGGGGCAGGGAAACCCCGTGTCTGTGCCCGCAGGGCCCCTCTGCCAGGGCTGCACATCGGGGGAGGGACCCCGACAGTCAGCCATTAGGCACTTGTCTGAAAAGCCTAGGGACCTTGGAAGTATTTCCACCAGCTGCTATTTGTTTTAATACAATTTGTTTTCTCTGCTCTTTGCTGAGAAAGTTATATTAATTGATGTTTTTTATATTGTAGACATATTCAAAAGGTTCACTTTGAACTAGGGTTTCATAATGCTAAATTTCTTGTGAAACGCATGAAAAGGGAGCCTAGCCTGATGTAGTAAATGAAGCAGGCAGAATTACTCTGTTTAATAGAGCAACACACACATAGTCATGTCTATTTCTCCTGGCCCTCCTTAGTACCCATTTCAAGTTTAATTTACTATTCTTCAGTGTCATTGATCACTATTGCATGGAGAATTCTAGGTGAAGTCTTCCCAATACCAGTGCAATACTTTTCATATTCCAGAACTCTCTTTGAAATTCTGGGATTATTCACTTCTTTCATGATGTCATCGAATACCTTAAAGGTATTCTCTTGCTGACTGACAGATGCAGATTTTTCTCCTCCTCTCTTTTCACTTGATGCCTTCAGTTTTAAATTTTCAAGTCCTTCAATTCATGACTTTGTACTATCATATTTAATGCTACTCTTTTTAGTGGTCTGCTTCTGGGGGTCATCCATTGTCTTCTGAATGATATATATCTATTTTGAATCTAGGCTGTATTGTTGATCCTTAAGTTTGTGTCATCAGCAAATTTTATTAGTACACCCATGTTTTTGTTCTAAGGTCACCTAACAAAAATATTGAAAACATCAGTATCATGACTAATTCTTCAGGGACTCCATTTATTGTATCTTTTCAGTCTGTTTTCTTTGGAGCACCATGCACTGCCACACTTAACTAGTTAAGATGCCTTGCCATATGTACTAATCCTCATCCCTTCAGTTATTGTCTTGTGTGGCATTCTTTGAAATACTATGTAAGTTAAAAAAAACCCAAAACAAGCCACACATGAATATATTTCATTTGTTTAGCACTGTAGTGGTTTGACCCTGGCTGGATGCCAGGCACTCACCAAAGCCATTCTATCACACCCCTCCACAACTGGACATGGGAGAAAAAATATAACAGAGCTCATGGGTTGAGATAAGGACTGAGAGAGATCACTCACCAAATACTGTCACAGGCAAAACAGACTCAAATTAGAGATATTAATTAAATTTATTATTAAAAAAATCAGAGCAGGATAATGAGAAGTAAAATAAGACCTTAGAAACACCTTCCCCTCCACCCGTCCCTCCTTCCCAGCTCCACCTTCTCCCTCTCAGTAGCGCAGGGAGACAGAGAATGGGGATTCTGGTCAGTTCATCACAGTATGTTTCTCCCACTGCTCGGGGAAAGGAGTCCTTCCCCTGCTCCAGCGTAGGGTCCCTCCCATGTGGGATGGTTCTCCATGAAGTTCTCCAACATAAGTCCATCCTACAGGCAACAGTCCTCCCCAAACTGCTGCAATGTGGGTCACTCTTCCATGTGGTGAAGTCCTTCAGGAACAGCCTGCTCCAGCCTAGGTCCCCCATGGGGTTGCAAATCCTACCAGGAATCCTGCTCCAGAGTGGGTCTCCAAGGGTCTGCAGGTCTTGTTTTCCCTGTTGGAGAAGGGGGACAAAATATATGTGGAAGGTTGGAGCTAGCGCTTCCACAACAAAAATGAGGCAGGAGGAAGCTGGAGTGAACAGCCAGGCAACTGGAGGGTTTGGTCAATCCTCATTCAGCCTGGTTATTCCTCAGCTATGGAGGAAATCCTTGCTCTGTTGGAGAATCTGCCCAGGCAAGCCGACTTGTTTCTCTTTCTCTGATGTGTTCCTCTGTGGAGGAGGAAAATTGCAAGTACATGAAAAGGAAATGCCTTTTGAAATCAGCTGAGCATATAAAACTAACAAAATGAGTTAAGTTTGTGTGTGGAAGGAGTGAATAGATTTGCATGTGAAAAAATTGAGCAAGGTTGGATGTAAAACTCTCCAATGCATTAAAAATCGGACAGTCATTCATGCTGTAAATCCAGATAGAGGTGAGGGAGGAAAGTACAATAATGGAGACATCTACAAAAGCAGTTTTTGCATTGTAACACAAGACACTTCAGTACCTATTCTAGTTTAGGTTCTGTGAGGTAGTGTTCTGCAAGGTGAATTCTATGTGTCTTTTTTTTTTCACAACCTATAAAGGAAATTTTTCTATTTCTTTTAATTTAGGACATTTTGGTAATTCTCTGCTTCCCTTTATTTCCTGAAGGACTGAAGAACTGGAGTGAAATAGACATACCTTAGTTTTAGTTTTAGGCTTCTTGATTCTATAGCATATGTAGTTGAACTGAGCTTGTTGAACTCAAAGATACTGCTAAGCTTTTATAACAGTCAGGCTTGTGTGGATTTAATCACATGCCAACATCGAACACGTTTTTGCTTACCTGCTGATAATTACACCTGAAGGGTGCAAGAACTTTTTTGTTGTTGCTTGTGTAGAAACAGGCCATTTTCCCCTCAGTAACTGATTTTGTTATTCTTTACCTCAGTTATCTGGATTTAGTAGACCTGCATCTTAAATGAAACTGTCTTTATGACGGGATTAGTTAAGAAGAGCTACATCCCAAATGATACTTAAAAAAACCTAAGCACACCAAAAAACCAAACCCCAAACCAGCAAACAAAACAGCTGTACGTTAAACTAAGGGATTCAGAAGGATCGTAACAATAGTGATTACGTTTGATTTTTCATGTACACTTTCCCTTTCTCATGCATCATATGAAATCCTTCTAGGAAGTGTTTGTATTATTAAATAACCAAACCACCTGTGGCTTTACATTTAATGAGTATATAGAGAATTATTGGCTCACCAGTTCTGGGAACACAATGCCCGTGGAAATCACAGTTCTGTTCTTTGCAGTCCTAATGTTGCTTGCATTTGGAAGGCAACCAAGTCCCGTGCTTTGTTTTCTGTCCCAACATACCCAAGCTGTATAAGTGACAATGAACAAAGTGAGTTTGTGAAAGGTGAAGAAATAATGAAAACTGAAATGAAGTAGGAAGAAAGTGTCTGCAATAAAAAACATTTAGTTTAAGAGAGTACGAATATTTTACCTGACAAGAAAAATATCTGAGATGTGCTATTGGGCAGAATAAGGAAGGTGAGTTGAAGATGTTTTCTCATGTTTTTGAAATTAAAAAAAAAAAAGAAGACATTAAAAAAAAGTCGCATAGTTACTTGTAGACAAATGGAATTTATCATCTGCCTTCATGAAGGGACATTACTAGTTCTTTTAATGGTGTCTGCCTTCAAAAATAAAGGAGATCTTACAAGAAAGTCATCCTGAAAAAGTGGCCAGCCTTTGGTTCCTTAGAAGGTTGTGAATATGGGATTAATGGATTATAGAAATTGACAAATATTAAAGTAGCTGCTTAGTCTCACAGCTGGGTAAAATGGACAAGCATAGGCCTGGGCATGATTGAAACAGAGCTGAGTTCCTTCTGAAAAAACACATCTATTTGTCTTTGACCTTAAATTCACAATATTCCAACAACGAAAATTAATTTACAAGCTTTTCTGTACAGTTACTTGACTGATCTTTATTATCCAGTCAAGTTGGCTAAGTAACTAAGCTTTTCTTTAGGTCAGTAATACCAAGAACTGAGCAGAACCAAAGCATTCAAACAAAAAAACAAATGAAACAAATAAAAAAAGGTGGGGTTTTTAAGCTTTGTAATAAAATTAACAATGGTGCAGGAGATGATGATTTTGATGACATAATTTTAGGTTAATGTTTCTATTAATCTGTATTGCTGAAGTTGCATTAAATATTACATTTGGACTATGGAAATGTTTATACTATTAGCACCATAATGTAATGAACTGGTACTTTAGGTCAAACTTAGTAGACTGGAGGAAGGGATGAGTGAAGGAAAAGGTTGCCTCTTTCCTTTGTGTTTTATATGTTTTGTATGTATCTTTAAAAAATGCTGTGAAGTGTGAATTAAGTATGTTTTAAAATGCTTCATTATCCTAGAGATGCACCTTTAGTCACAGAAAAAATGTTAAAAAAAATACAAAGTTGTTTCACAAACCTGATGCAATATGGTAGTGGTATTTTCCCAAGTGTGATCTGCCTTTGCATTGTAGAGCAACAGTATCCCATAGGCAAGATACAAGACCATGTCCTATTTCTATAAATAATAGAGATTTTAACTTCTATTTTAACTTTGGAAGCTGAGGCCTTGTCTTATCTGTAAGGATACTTCTGGATTCCACTCACTCAGATTATGGACTTCATTTGAGATTGCTGTAGCTTCCCTTCTGCACATGGAGGAATGCTGTAAGTCCATCCCTGACATGGAACAAGATCTTGTTGATTCACACATGTGGATGAAAAAGACGGGGAATCGTTCCTCTGTCACAAGTTTATTAAACAGCCGAAGTATCTGGTTCTATTCCTGGGACCCTTGTGCATCTGTGTAAATTCGTTCTTGGAAAACAATGTGTTATGTTGATAGAGCGAGATGGAGCAAACATCTTCCCATGTATTTTCCTTCAATCCTCAACACACAACAGGGTGCAGGATGGGTGGGACTCCTGCAAGGTATCCGAGAGTCACGTTCATAGTGTGTAGAGGCTGGTGAGCAACTACTAAACACAGTTTTCTCTTGTGACTATGAACCTAGCTACAACTTCAAATGCAGCTCAGAGAAGGGACTAGTGGGCAACACTGTTGCACCGTAGTTAATGTGCCTGGGGTGGAGATGACAGGATTACAAAGGCAATTAAAGCTGCAGTGGTGTTTTGTAAACCTCTCTTTCATGTCAGTTTTCTGCTTTACTACCTAAATTAAATTCTTATGATGGCCAGTAAACTAGGAATTGAGCTAAGACACAGATAGCTCAAGTCAGACGCAAGAACTGAGTGAACAGTGGTTTTAACTATTCTGGCTCCTCAAAATTTTCTACTGAAATAGGTGAAATATAAGCCTACCAGTGGTGGTGATGTTTGTCTTGTGCAAATATCCAGTGGGCAATTCAGGGAAGAACCTGGTCTTCACAGCTCAGCAGTTGATAACAACTCTGTAATGCGCCCAGAAATGGAGCCTGACAGCTTTTTATTGGACTTTAGCTATAGGATCTGTTAAGAGGTGTCCCAGGGTTTAGCTGTGTAGTGTAATTGAAAATCTTCAATAAAAAAGCAACTTTTTTTCTAAATGAGAATTATATTAGCAGACAAAATGTATACCCAACTCTAACACATTATCTCAGGCTTCAGTCTTGCAGATTTTTGCACACGTAGCTGGTCCTCTGGCACAAAGCTTGTCCCCTTCTTGCTATAGGTTGTAAGATAAAATCCTTATGGAGCTTTGAGCAATGGTGTGAAAAATATTTACCTTTTTAGTTTCTGAGCTGGTCTGTAAG
The DNA here is from genome assembly GCF_017639235.1 of Corvus kubaryi. Classification (NCBI taxonomy): domain Eukaryota; kingdom Metazoa; phylum Chordata; class Aves; order Passeriformes; family Corvidae; genus Corvus; species Corvus kubaryi. Next base: position 41,000,088 of record NW_024582091.1, read on the forward strand.
TTTTGATTACTAAAGCCAGTAGGGGATTGGGCCTTTTCACTTCCTGCTCCCCATGTACTTATTCTTTGGATGGCTTTTCTAGAGCTGATTATTGCAGTTTGTTCGTGGTTTCCTTAAAGTACTGAGTGCTTTCCCACCTTTTATGTTCAGCATTTTGCTGTTGCTCCTTTCTGAAGAAAGTGAATGTGCACTGAATATGATACCAGAATACAGTGTCAGCTTGTTTTTACTGAGGCTCCCCCAGGTCTTGTAGTGTTGATACCTGTAGACTCTATCCCGAATTTCCAAGTTTGAAGGATAAAGGCATTCTCTCCCACAAGACACCCCCTTGACCCGTTACTGTAAGCATTATTTTCTGGGAGCAAAGGTTAGGCTTAGAATGGAACACTGCTCAGCACAGTTAATTTTCACTCGTGCTGTGGCGTTTGACGTGAGTCAAAATTGCAGGAATACAGCGCTTGTGATTCTTGCAGGGAGGAGTGTGAAGTACGTGATGGGGGTCGATGCCCCAGATATTGGCACCAAGTAACTTTCCTTCTTTCTCAGCCCTGAAGGCAGTAGGGGTAAGCCCGCTCTCAGCGTTTTGTTGTCAAATCACGCCCGCTATTGTGAATTCTGCTTCAGAGGGCGGTCAGGGGCTGGGGGAGCGCAGGAACGTGCTGGCGGCTGTTTCCCCCGTCAGACGGGCTGTTCGCACGCCGCGCTGCGGGGTGTCCCCGCCGGGCTGCGGCCGTGCCCCGGCCGGGTCCCGCGGGCCGGGTTCGCGGGGCAGCCCCGCACCGCGGCGGGGCCCAGCCCGACCCATCCCGGCGGGCGGCGGGGGCGGAGCCGGGCCGGGGTAGGGCGGTGGTCACGTGGCGGGGTCACGTGGCGGGGGAGCCGGGCCCAGCCGCCGCCGCTTCGGGAGCGGTGAGAGACGGAGCCGGGAGGGCGGGCAGGGAAGGAGGGAGGGAAACAGGGAGCGGGGGGGGAGGGAGCTCGCGGGCGCGAGTGGCCGCCGCCCGCTCCGCCGCCGCTGCCGCGCCGAGGTGAGTGCGGGAGGTTGGGCGGGATGGGCCGGGCGCTGTGCGGGGCCGCGGGCGGCTCCGGGGCTGTTTTCCTTTTGTTCCGGTGGGCGCCGGCAGCCGGCAGGGCGGTCCCGCTCCCTGGGGGCGGGGGGTCCCGGTGCGCCGCCGGGACGTGCGCGTCCGCCGTGTGCCGCGAGCCGCGTCCTTCCCGCGGCGGTTCCCCTGCGCCCGGCGGGCACCGGCCGGGGTGAGCCTCGGAATGCGGGCGGGAGGCTGCCTGGAGCCCCCGTCCTTCCCTTACACCTGCGGCTGCGGGCCGTGGGGCGGGGGTGGTACCCGCCCTCCCCCGGAGGTCCGGGAGCGGCCGGGGGGTCCGGGAGCCCCGGGCGGCTGCGGGGAGGGAAGCGCTGGCTTTGGCTCCGGCATCACCTGTGACTCTCCGTGCACCACCCGTAGCGCTGCCATTTGTAAATATTTTTGTCTTTTTCTTGTATTTTTTTTTCCTCCCCCCGCTGCGTTCCCACCGTGCCCCCGCCTTAGCGGGGTGGGGGTGCCCGGGGGGCGCACGGTTCGGAATCGTGCCCCGCGGCGTGGAGAGATTCGCCTAAGGAGCGCAACTCCTTCGCATTCTTTGTGTTGTCTTCTCATCGTGCCTTTCAGTAAGCGTCTGTGTGCGAACGTGTTCGAGCACCTTGGCTTCCTAAAGGTTTCCGAAAAAGTGCAGTAGTCGTTTACCAATTCAGTGCTTAAATTTGACTTAGGCATTAGAACAGACAATTAAAACCAGCTGTATGGGGTGAGATCAAAGGTCCGTCTTGTTTGGATTCCCGTTTCTGCAAGTGGCACATAGCAGATGCTTAGGAAATACCATAACAACAGGGTGAGCGTGCTGTGAATCTTTGGGAAACCAGCCAGGCCTCCAGCAATTTGAGGTTAAGGGATTGCCGGAGTCAAATGTGATGCTTTTGTATGTAAGAGTCCTTTTTTGCCCATGGCTTAGATATACATGTTTTTCAAACAAGAACAAAACAAAGGCCTCTTAATAGAAAATTTTTATCTTAAAAAAAAATATAATAGCACTCATATTATTATCATAGGTAGTTTCATTTTGCCAGGATTAAATTTTCCTGTCCAAGGATTACTGATTCATGAGCAACATCCTGTGTTTTGAATAGGTAAGAGGTATTTGCAATGGGTATTTTCTGCACCTATGAAAACTGTAAATAAAAAAAAAAGTTTCTTAATATTTGTTTTTACAAATTGTTTGCAAAATTTAAGTCTTAAAGTAACTGTTTAATAAAATGAAGTATAGTAAGAACTGTGTCAAAATAGCACGAGTTTTACTGTAATACAATATTGACAGCTTTAGAGATGATTATATGAATCACTAGCATTTAACTGTGTATACTTAAGCTTTAAGACTTAAATTGTTGTCTCATTGCATCAAGATTTCTGGTAAAATTATTTTGAGGATACCATCACAGATTTTTCCATAATAGCAAAATCATGGTGATCCCTGGGGATGCTAGCTATCAACTTGATCCTGTAATCTTAATTCAAGAAATAGGTTCATGCCAGTAATTCCTAACCTGATTGCTCTTATAAGGAACATTTGCACGAGTGGGCCTCATTTTTCACAGGCAGTGTGAATGTCAGGCAAAGTAGAGCTATTTCAAAAAACTGCATATTCCCCCACGCCCCCAATGGAATTTTGTAAGAAGGTCATTAGCAGTTTCTTGGGGGCTGAAAGGAGGTAGTGGGTTGATAGTGTATATAGATAGCTATTTATAAGATTAAAAATAGCTTAGAAAGCTGACAACTATAACTGTTATGAATGATTTTCATAGAAAGACAAATGTTTTTTGTACATTGCATCACTGCTTCTAACAACAGCCTGGAATCCTTACCTAGTCAACAGATGTTTATTGTAAAACCCTTAACACATTTCATTATTCTATGAAAACCCTACTCATGTTGAACTATACTGATCTCATGATGGACAGTTTAAAATATTCCATGCATTTCCTTCAATAAGGCAATGAATAGATTTAAATGGTTCTATTGTCAGCTTGCACCAAGAAAGCTGTTGTAGTGCAGCTGATTCATTTTTATCACAAAAAATTGATTGATTCAGCTGAACTTTCAAATAAAATCGGTTTTGTTTATGGCTAACCTCTAGAAAAAGTTGTACTTGTTTTATGTAATTATTAAGCATACTTACAATACACAGTTTTTAGCCGTGATTTTCATTAGAAGGTCTCAAAGCACCTTGCAAAAGAATTCAGTGTAATTATTCTCTTCTTATCTTAGGGTAATTATTATCATGTTATCTAGTGCTCATAAAGAGATCATTGTCTGCCTGTGATCGCTATAAGAAGCTCTAATAATAAAATCAGACTTTTTGATTTAATTCTTTTTTTACAATAAATCCCTGACAAACTCACATTTCTGTTTCTGTTGTAGCATTTTTATTTCATTTAATGATGACTGAGGTAATTTCATACCATACCTTCCATGCCAGTGTTGGAAGCTAAGCCTATGCTTTATGGAGAGCAGACTTCTCTTCCTAGTGTCAGAAGACACCTCGCTGAAGGCTTACCTAAATTCATTGATGAGTTAGAAAATTATTCAGGACAGTTCCTGTTAAGGTGATCCAAGTACTAATGGTGCACGTCTCTAGTTCAGTTACCATGGAGCTTGACTGCTCAGAGAGTTTGTCCATATGCCTCTTGATATCGATCAGGGTAAAAAAAAGTGTGTGTGAATGAGCGAGCTACATGGCCAGCATCCTCATATCTTAGGTGTTTTCCTTCATCTCTACTATGGTAGAGCTGGTAGAAATGGTACAGAATGTTTCATTTTTTGAGTCACCATCAGTGTCTCATTTTTGTAGTGCATCTGGTAGCAGAACAACTTCTAATGCTAGGGATGTGAAGTACACGTCTTTAAGTTGTTTTCCAGCTATCTCTATCAATTGGGGTGTGCAGTTGATTATTATTAATTATATTATTGGTGCATTTTCATAGTTACGTAGGACTTGAGGTCTTGTGCTGGGTTGATAGTTGGCAGAATAGAACAAAAAGTTGGTGGTTTTTTTTAAGTTCAAGATAAAGATATATTAAATCATTGTCATTTAGGGATAAAATACAAGTTAGAAAATGTATGATAGGTTTGATAATGGAAGGATTATAATTTGAGAACTGTATAGTGTACTATATGCTAAATAATATGGAAACTGTATTCCTAGAGAGTGTAATGGTATGAAGAAATACATGCTTGTATAACTTAGATCTAAGTTGTAAACCTTTTATTAAAGGGAACGAAGGCTTAGCTACTGTAATGAAATGTTTGTCAGAAGTTGGGCAGGTGTGGTCGGTGATTTCAGTTGGCTCTCTGTGGAAACAATGCCTTCTTGGCAGACTTGCATCTAGATTTCACTTAGATCTATGTGATTTCAGATTATTTGGAAAAAGGTCCAAGAGGAAATGTTTTGATAAGTCCAGTTTCAAGAAACTGCCTATTGCTGTGCTCATTGCTTTTGTGTGACTCTTGTTTTGATCCATGCTTTTATTATTTGATCCATTGTTTCTCTATTGTGTAATTTTTAACTAATGCCTTTGTTTACATCATTTTACAGTACTTAAAACTTTAGTATCTTTTAAATGGTCCACAATAATAGCTTTCACTTTGTGCTCACACCCGTGAAAAGCATTAGCATTACTCTGCTGTGTGCCATATCCTTGATAGCTGTGATATATCAAAGCTGGTCTGGAGAACCTCCCACTGGAAAGCTGGGCTGTTTGTGTACTGTGGAGGTCCTTTGTTGCCTCCTGCATAGTTTGAGAGCTAACAGACCCAGCTAGTCATACACTTTCCTGGTGCCCTGCATTTGAACAGTCTCAAGCATCCTTGTGTAGTGCAAAATACTCATTGCAAAACATTAGCTTGAAGATTGACTCTCCCATTAGAGTATAAAGATCCAGCATTTCTCCATACTCACATCAATCCATCCTATCAGTTCTTCCTCTGCTTTGTATGTGCTATGGAATAGGTTCTTCTCCTTTAAAGACACTCTCTTCATGTAATATTTGTTGAAGCAGATAAATAACAGCTAAACTGTTTTCTAAATAAAATCGTCGTATATCTCATTTCACTAGTTTGAACAGTAATTGCGGTGTAAAATTTCAAAGATGGTCAAATCCATTCACATAGCCATTTAAAGAGAATTAGTGCAAATACTTTACCAGGCACCACTTAAGCAGACAAAAAAACATAAAAAAGAGCCATAAATGTTGGACACAATATGCAAGAAAAGAATGTTTCTGCATGAATAGCAAGAATATGATAGAAGAGCAGTGTTTTTGAAGATAAGTAGCAAATAAAGTTATTGGGAAAAGCAAAGGTTGACTGCCTGCTGTGATTGTGATGGATCACAGTCCACAGGAGACTCTTTAGTTGGAGAAAGACCATAACTAACAAAATTCTTAAGTGAGGGAGAAAGCGCTCTCACTTCTATTCTCTTTTCGATGCAGTATCTAGTACAGTGGGAACCCTGGTCTTTTGGGCATCCAAGCATTAGTAGCAATGTTATTGCTGCCTCTGCTTTATAAAGAATGGATCTCTCTATTCTAATGGAATGGTGGGATGACTTTTATGAAATCCTTTCAGTTGTAAATAACTAAAAAATGAAACACAACCCTAGATATCTACCTGTCTAAAATCTGATTAAAATACACAGAAGGTAGATTGACTAACACAAATGCTGTCTTGCAGATCATAGAGGGTATGGATAATAGTTACTGTTGCATAAAAATAGAGAAAACATTACTCATAAAGCTATTTTAAGTGTTAAGCAAAACTTTTAAGGGGGAGTGAATTCAGCTAAGGGAGAAGGAGGAAGAGTTATATATTTGTGGTGTCTTCCCCAGCTCTCACGAGTCATGTAAGTATATTAAGAACTGTTACTATATAAATATCTTGGCTGCCATACAAGTGCCCTACATAGTGTGTGGAAATGAGGGACTTGAACAGTGTAGGTGTTGAACCAGCTTTAGATATTGTACCTTCCTTTTTCCTAGGCATAAAAATATGGACCTATGAATGGCATATCAGTTCAGACCAGAGGTGTTTCTAGATCAGTGTCTTGTTTTTAACAGTGAATGATAGCAGATGCCCAGGGCAGAGTATGATAGGATATGCAAATAGCTGAGTGTCTGAAGGGAAGTTCACCGAGTTCTAGCAGGGTGCAGTTTAGGGGTCTCTGGGAAAATGGTATTTAATCATTTGGGTTTTAATAATTGTGAATTCATGCTGTCTTTTTTTTGAACCCTTGACAGCTTTAGCATCTGCAGCACCCTGTGACACAAGAATGGCAGTTTAACATGTCCGCTTTCCGTTTGTCTGTTGCCAGCTTAAGAATTACAATCCTCCACTTCTTTAATTTGCTTGATGTAAAACCCTGTTATTTTTAGTTTGTAAAATTTGATAAGAAACTTCTGTGGAACACATATGGAATGTCAGGCCTGGTATGCAAACTCTTGTTTACAGAGAAATATAAAGAAAGGACTCTTCATAAAAGTTCTTTTCACTTTCAGTGAAGTCCAGTTTATATGCATTGCATTTATCTTAACATGGAACCTGAGAAATGCTTGTAGTGAGTTTTGCTCTTAGCAATGTATCTTTTTGTAAAGACTGTGATGTTCATATCTACCGTATGTGAATTCTGTCTGTAGAGACATTGTGAGCATAAAAAGCTGGCCTGTGGAAAGTAATTGCCAAGTTTATAAGACTGAAGAAGGTTTTGCTTGAGGTTTTAGTGTGAGCTTTCTGTAGTTGCACAGCAGAAGACGAGTCAGTATTTTACCCATATTTGTCACATTAGTCATTAAAAAAAAAAAGTAAGACATTCCTGAATAATTTGGGAACAGAGCAGTATGTAAATGAAATGGCTCTTTCCTATGGTCAGTACAGGAACTTCAACTTAATCTGTAAAGAAATAATGATATAAATCAAATGGGTTTGATTTGCATTTCTGGACTTGGATTGTGCTGGAGTCTGTTGAGGACTTTTCCAGTTTGGTGTGGACTTATCCCTGGTTTGGATTTCTGCTTCCTTCTCTTATCTGGTAGGGTATGTTAGCAGATCTTTAATGATGTTTGATGTTTAAGGTGAAAGATGCTTCCTAGCACATGTATATGTATTTATGTTTTTTAATTTGTTAGATCAGAAAATAGGGCTACAGCTTCCATTATCCAGTAACTGTTTATGAATTCTATTGGCTAAAGCAATTAAAGTGTTTGAATTCTAGGAGAGATTTAAATAAATGCATTTGAATTTTATAATGACATGGGAAGGAGCTATGCAGTGAAAATCTGCTAACTTGCATGAATGATCAAGGGATAAAATGAAACCAGCTCATGTTACAGGTATGCAGTTTGGAACCATTTGCTGTTTTTCCAAAGTGGAGATGAAGATATAAAAAAGATTTTAAAAAGATTAGAGCAGTGGGGGAAGGGACATAGTTCTTCTAAAGATACCTATACAAAGTCTTACTGGGAATTGTAACAGAGCACTATGAGCAAGAATTAGTCTGTTTCTCTACACAACAAAAACTTTGATTCAGCAACAGGCTTCCATTAAAAGCAAATACAAATCGTAGGATTAAGTTCTCTTTCTCTGAGTTACTGACCTTTTAGAGGTGGATTCCTTCCAGATTTTGCCAGCTCACCAAAGAGACATTCTCTCTCTTTTTTTACCAGTAGAATAACCCTGTGGAACATGTATTAAATCCAATATAAATTATTTCCCAGTGTTGCAAAGAGAATTTTTGAATTTGAAAGTCTGTTCACTGGATGTGTAATAAGATTGGGGAAAGTATACTATATAAAAAGAGTAATTTGAGCTCAGTACTAGTGCTAGGAGTATGCCTGTACAGTATCAGTCCCTCCTTCCAGAGGCATCAGGGACTCATGCTGGGTAAATACAGTGGCAGTATCTCCTAAAAACCACTTCAGCCTGCATGCTGCAAGTCTGATTAGCAAGGTGCTGGTCCACTCTTCTACAGAGGAAATGAACCTGGAGAGAAGACATAAGTGAAACAGAGCCAAGATGAGGTGACAGACACATTTCATCCACATAATATCACAAGAACTGTGTATTAGATACTTTGTAATAGCAAACTGCTGACTGTGTCTTTTAAGGAAACATATTCTGTCAAAAAATACATATATCCGATGGTTAAATAACCAATACCTGGGTGACAGAGAGATGATGGAGGCACAGGAACAGGGGTGATGTGAAGCACTATGAGTTTAATAACCACATTGACTCCTATAGGTAGGATTCATGATGACTTTTTTAAGGAAGGATTTTAGAGTCTGGCTGCTGTGGCTTTTGCATGGTATCTTTTAAGTCCTAATAAGGAGTTACAGAGTTACAGCATTTGTTTCCTTAATTGTTATGAATTAGAAGTCAATAACAGAAACCTTTCCCACAAACTAGTACTTACTTTTATTAATAAAGGAGTAATTTGGAAATTGCTTTTTCTTCCAAGGATTTAAATGAAAGACCACTGAATAGAGAGTGATGTTGTAGCTTGGGAGTTGAGGAAGATGATGTATAGAAAATTCTTATAATACAGTTTAATTTTCAGTACTGTATTGGTTAGTTTTGCAGTTATTATTAATACAGAAAACAGATGACCGGAATGGTGGTTGTTCTGGGCTAAAAGTGACCACTAATGCTGCAAGATCTCATAAAAGATAATCTCCTGTTTCCATGAGATGCATCAGTAAACTCTTTTGTCTCTGTCATAGGAAGTTTATGTTCCAAAGGTCGGATAGTTGTCTTGCCCTTCTCCCTTTGGAGTTTGCTTTAAATATTTCTGGTGGCTTGGAGAGAAAATATTTGTGATTTGATTGTCTGGTGCTGTGGTGTCAGAACAAGCTCTTGCAGTTTTAAAATAGTATTGCTTGTTAAAGCTCCAGAAATACTAGGAAAACGTTCCCTGCTTTGGATTTGAATTTGTGTCCATCTTTATCATCCAAGGATGTAGAGAGAAACCAAGAAGTAGCCAGCATTTGTTTAATGAAAATTCTCCTAAAACAATCAAATGGCCTTTGCATAGGAAATGATAATACAATTTTTGTAGTCCCTTCAGGAGGATATCTGCTACTAGTTGTCCATTTTTTATTAAGAAAGATATAATGGCACAGATACGTTGTGAGGATTTGGATCATACTGATTTGCCTCCAGCGGCGTTGTCACAGCTTTGACAAATATCATTATGCCTGATGACTGAGTGTCCATAGTGATGTGCAGTTGTCTGTTTTCACTTACATTTACTTCTGCTTTGTTTTGTTGGTGTGGAGACTTAAGATCTCATGGCCTTCTGAGCCTAACACTACCTCAAGCTGTGGAATAACTTTTCTGCCTTAGAGTATTTAAAGAGGTTTGGGTTTTGCCTTCTACGGTGACAAGACTAGTGTGGAAGGACTGAATGGAAGATTCTTAAGTGCTGACATTGCTCAGTTTTGTTTCTGTTTTGATTGTCCCTAATGACATTTTTGAGTGCACCCATCCATGTGCGGGGTGATAACACTTGATGAGAATAGGCCCGAGGTGATGCAGGTTTAATGGAGAAAGCCTTGGAGAACCTACTAAGGAGTACATGAGTTCCTTCAGTTTGTGCTCTTGATTAGGCTGGGGGCTTGGGGTATGTGTGGTGTACTTTTTGTATGTGTTTTCATTTGCTTGTTTGTTTGTTACGTTTTTGATTTCAAATTATTTTTCAATGTTTAGGACAGTTTCTTCCAGTCTTTCTGGTTAAGAGTTAGGACTGCATTTCCTGGATGTTGATATTGTTACTGTCTTTGCCTTCATTGAAATTTACAATTTTGCAGTTTTGTGGAATGCCAGGCAAGAGATTGCATTTTGTTATTGCTTCCTCATTTCCTCTACATCTTTATAGCAAATGTGATCAGGAGAGAAATCTTGGGGGTTTCTTTTGTTTAGTTTTAAAGCACCTCATTCTGTTAGCTGATCTAAAAACCTACCTGGAAAATTACTCCAGTTTAAAAATAAATAACAATTGCATGCAGGCATACTTGGTTGCACAGCAAGATCTATTTTTAGAGAAGGTTTCTGCCCTGTTTTTACTTCATTTTAGATTCAGAGTTTCACCTTCATTTGAGACATCCTAAGGAATTTTGGCTTCTTTTCCAGTCCTTCATGATAGATAAATGCATGCATCCTCTGGATCAGATTTCAGAATTGTTTTTGTAAGGGAAGCCATACTCATCTTCAGATAACCTCAGGTATTCCAGTAATTCCTAGTGTATTTGAAGTTCTGCCTCAGCTTGCTTGGTGTTTACTCTAGTGGGTCTTGTGGTTGGAAAGGTGAAGTAAGTTGTAGGAGGCTGCTGCTATGTGAGTACAAAAACTTAAAAAGCAATTGCAACCTCATGCAAATGGGTGTTCTGATGAAATGATGATTTAGGAAAAAACAAAGCCAACCTATGTCAGTCTAAAGTAACATCTAAATTTTGATTTCCTTTTTTATTTTTTTGTGTGCGCTGGCTGATGATTACAGCGGCAGACTAGGAGACAGAACTCCTGTATGTCTCTCTCAATTCTACCATAAGCTTCTGTATTGCCCTGAAGTGCTTAAATTGTCTTTTACTTAGCAGTAGAATGGGAATAATGCTATTTTACTACTTTTCTTAGATTCACTGACACTAGCAGAGCACTCCTAGGACACTGGATAAAGGGTTCAAAATATCAGGGTCATGTTAAAAGAAATGGTGTAGTTGGAGTTGAACCAAATGTTCACTCAACTAAAGATGACTAGATTAGGTACACCTTAAACTAAAAAGGTTGCAGAAAGAGACGGGTGTTAAATGGGACAGGTGAAACTATAAATACTGTTATGCAATTCCTTATTTCCTGGTGTTCTTGTTGATTCTTCAGGCTGTGAACTCTTGGCTTGTCACTTAATGTCTGTAAACCGTCAGACACAGCAATGCTGCTAAAGTTACAATACTTCAAAATATTATTAATAATGGCAAAAGTGCATGGGTGGATGAGGTACCCATGTAGGGCATGTATTTGAACATATCCACTAAAGCATGCTTTATTGAAAAATTCCTCCACATGTTTGTAGCAGATAGTGAATCACAGGAAGGGTCCACAGCATTGCTTCGAGTACTCTGTGTTGGGAGTGTTGGGAGTTTTGGGAGTTAGCAATGACAAGTCTATATCACTCATTCATTGGTAAGGGTGTAGTTGTGAGCAGAGGTTAGTGCATTTTATTCTCCCCTGTGTAATAGAAAATATATCTGTAGAGTATTCAGCTTTATTCATGGAGACACTTTTTGGCTGCAGATATTTATGTAAGATTGTGGGAGTTTTCATTTTCACAGTCCTTTAGCAATGTTTGTATTTACTCAAGCAGTACAAATAAAGCAGAGGTGCTCTTTTGTTGGAAAGTCTTAGCCTACCTGTTTGGGATTGTTTCCGGAGAACAGACTACTAATTCCTGTTACAATTTTCTTTAATACCCAACTCAGCTATTATGCCCAGATTTATTTTTGGACAGTCTATTATACAATATGTAAAATATAATGTATCAATGTCAATGTTAAGATGAAAATGAAACATCAGTGTTATGTAGTCTGAAGTTCCGCACAGCACTGTCCTTGGATTATATGAGAAGATGAGTGCTTACATTAAACTAGTGTTCTTTTCAGAGGAAGTAAGACATAAATTCACAATACATGTATGAAGCTTGCTATCACACATAGTCAACTGTTAATAGGCCAGCTATATAGGATATAGGTAGAGACCTTATGAAGAAGAGAATTGTACTCCAGGCAAATACAAAATTCCTCCGGTCACAGAGAGGAGTAAAAAAAGTCAAGAAGGTCCTTGTTTTGTGGCTTATGGGTGTTTTGGTGCAAATGTTTATTCAGAAATTCAGTGGAAGAAATGAAACATGCCATGAAAAATGCAATGAACAAAATCGCATTCTTTTGTGATAATTTTCTCCGCTATGTTTCTTAAGTTGTGGTGCGCAGCTTCCTGTGTGTCTCACCTTGAGCTGCTTGTCACCTCTCTTTGTAATATGTCTTGTTCACCTATCTTTTTTTTCTTTCTTTTTTTTGAGGGACTTTGTCTTTGCAGGTTTACTTGTCTTCTTGAGTAGCTGAGTAAATTCAGGGATCTCTCAGGGATTTAAATTCATCAAAAGATGATTGCACTGTCATGTTTTTCCTTTTCCCCTCTGCATTTTTGAATTTTTCTTTCAGGACAGGCTCCTGTAGCTATGTGAATGATACTGTGCACAGATCCTCAAAGTGAGACTGTTAAGGTTTTGTCTCTCTTGACTGTGATGTTTGTTAGGTGGCCTGTACCATAGTACTCAGGTCTTCTCTTTCAAGCTTTTCTTGCAGGATATTTCAAAGCTGTCTGTTTTAAAGTAGAATAAGCGATAACAGGGAGGGAAAAGTTGAGGGAGATGCTGGATACCGTACCAAATAAAACTCAAAGATAGCTTGTTTGGCAGCATTAGGCTCTCTAGTGCACTTTGCAGCACGCTTGCTGTGAGCTGACAGCCAGAGATCTTTGTTCACTGTTTCAGAAAATTTCAGGCCCAGAATTCTGGCCAAAACAGTATTTAGACAAAAAATGGTGTACAGGCACTGCTCTGAAAGCCATAGTGTCCCTTCTTATGTTGAGGTTTTCAGACTCACCATAGAGATGTCCCATACTCTTTACTATTTGAAGGATCAAAGGCTTAATAAACATGACACTTCAAACTGAATTATTTGGTCTAGCACCCGTTCACATGAAGTATCTTCTGCAAAATTTTTCTGGTGTTTGGAAACTAAGTGGACCAATTGTCCTCAGTTTTGTTTAGTCTGTGGTTTTTTTTGTTTGTTTGTTTGGTTTTTGTCCCACTCTAGATTCAAAATCTTTACTGATTATAAACAAGACATTCTCTCATGCTGGTGATAAGTCTAAATCTGCCTTGGGACAGTTGCCTCTTTCTTAGCATGATGTCAGTGGAAAGCCTGAAAATGCTGCCACACAGCAGCTAGGAAGGCACTGTTTATTGTCAGTGGCTTGTTAGATCCTTTGTATCATAGAAGTGGGTTGTGGGTAGCATAGTTGTGACGTCCTCCGGTCAAATGCCCTGACTCTTTCTGGTGATACCCACAATCAGCAGGGTATCATAGTGTGTTCATAGCTTGAGAATGTAAAGGCGTATATTGCTGAACCTAGGCCTTGATCATCTGGAAGGATTGCTTCCTGCTTTCTACTGCTATGTTTTTTGTTGCATGTTTGTGTCATGCAGAAATGAAAATGAAACAAAGATACACAAGTTTTGGGATGAGGCAGATGTATTGGTTGTCAAAGAGGTATTTTTGCGTGTCCTATCCTGTTCCCCCAGCCCTGTTTTGTGGTTACAGTAGTAGCCAAAAAATATGTCTGGAAAGAATCCAGCATGAGGATAACACTCTTCTCTCAGGAGTTTGCAATCTGTATAATTTTTTAAGGCAAACACCTATTATATATTTCTCTCAGTTGGGTCTTTAAGAGAATAATATGAAGGGAATCACTACCCTCCTAAATTTTTCTTCAGCATTTTCCTCTCTTTTGCTTAAGTGCTGATTGTACATTGTTTTTTAAATAAAACAGTCCTATCTCACTATGTGGACTTAGTGTCTAATTTATGGAGACAGGATTGTCTTGCATAGTGGATTTTATGAACATGTGATTTCTCATGTCAAACAATGTAACATTTCATTAGCATGCTAATAAAAAATGCATCAGTAACTTTGTTTTTGTTTAGTTTGGGTTTGGTTTTTTTTTTGTTTGGTTTTTTTTTTTTGAGTGTAAAGGTGTCTTACAAACATTATTACTAGTCTGAAGGACACAGATTCTCCCACTTCCCTTCCCCGCCAAACCCTGTATCCCTACAAAGCTAATTAAACATCCCCTGTACTGGATGGCCGATGATGCTGTTAATATGTGTGTACAGACTCTTGGCCTGTTTACTCAGTCCAGGTGCTTGATACCGTGCCTGAAGTCTGATTTGGGCCTTTTGGCCAAGAACTTTAGTATCATGGCTTCAAAATAAAACTGCATGACTTCCACATGTTAATCTAGTGCTCATTTTTTTGCCTTATGAGCCACCTGCCTCTTTTCGATATGGCCTTAATTCATCCCATTTTCCTGCAAGGAAACTTGCTCCTTGTGTCTTTGCTTTCCACTTGGAGGGATTCCCTCCAGCTCTGCCATCAGCTGCATGACAGGGATAATGCTTGTCATGACCTGATGTCTCAGCTGGAAGGGAGCAGATCAGTCACTGGTCAGGTTGGAGCCAGCTTCTAAAGATTGACTCACTGCTGCCATATGACACTGCAACAGTTTGGCAAATAACCATTGCAATTTTTCTTGTCGTGTGCATATGTAGGTGGCCTTGAATGAGGGGAAGAAGAAACACACATCTCTGCATAGCACCTGTTACAGACTGGATATATGCATTGTTTGTGCCATATTCATCCATCTGAAATCTTGTGGATGTTGAGATTGGAATTATGAAGACTCTATTTTTTCCTGAAGCTTTGAATCAGTAAAACTAATACATCCAGAGGGATCTTTTTTTGTCTGTAAAGCAGACAAAATGTGTTGAAGTCTGGCTTTGTCCTTTTAATGTCTTCTCCTGCTGTACCTGGTAGAGACTATCACAGGTCTACTGCTGAATGATTAGAAGAGAATGTGTGCCTGTACCTCATGCAATTCACTTTAGAACTTGGCTTTTTAGCTTGATTTATCTTCATTATTAGCTTTTAAACTGAGATTTGGGACCTTTTTGTGTTGTGATGGAAGTGCAGACATGGGTCTGTAATGGAAGAGGAGCCTATGGCAGTACCATTGCCAAGTCTTTTTTTACTATGCTGTGTTAGAGAACATCTACAGGGTGGCTAAAAATGGATATAAAAAGATACTATTTTTAAGTAGGACTTTTTGTCTTAGTCTATTGTAGTAAATTTAGCCTTTCATAAAAGTTGTCAAATTGAAATAAAATAGCTTTAATAATAAAGAATGTGAGTATGTATTGCTTAAATGTTTTTGCTGAGATTTTAAAAGTACATCAGATCACTAAAATGAGGGAAATTGCTGGGTAAATAACTGGGTTTAGTTTGCTGAAGGAGCAGATCAGCTTGCAACAGATTTTCTTCAGTAGTCATAGAGGAAAATTTGTGTTTATTTCAGTATAGTTTATGTCCGGTTTTATTTCAAAGAGAAACTGAAAAGGATTGCTTTCTTCTTAGAAAATGTAAAAAACCAGAAATTTGATATTGAGATCAGCGATTTCTACTGATGTAGTGATGCAGCATCTAGAAAGTCACCTCAGTTCACAAGCTAAAGATAATTCTTCCTTTTATTTAAAACAAATTAATTTTCAATGAAAAACATGATTAATATGAATCCAAAACATCTAGTGTGTAGTTTTATCAGTAACATTCTCTAAATCTTGTAAACCTTGGGTTTCTGTAAGTGGAATTCTAGTTTCCTTTGAAGGTAGCTTGATACCATTGTGAGTTTGGAGGATAATCCTAAAATGCAATCTTTTAAAATATTGCTTTTTTGGGGGGATTTTTTTGTTGTCCCCAACAATGTTGGGGATTAGACAGACATGAGATTTTGGGCTGTTGTCAGCCTTGTTCTAGGCTGGGTCTTATAACACTTCAGAGTACTTGTGTACTTGCAGTGTTATGTATGCATATATTGTGTGTCAGTGGGACATATACGGCAGTTTGGAGAACATTGTTCCAGAAAGGAGGACCATTTAACCATTCTTTTTTTGAATGCAAAATTCAAAATGTCTAGAAATGGACAGCAATGCTTTGAAGCAAGATAGAAATAGACTGGAAAACATCAGATGAGCTATACTCAGGAGTGATGGGATTCTACCACAGACTGGAACCCAGTCACATTAAATTCTGCCTTCTTATTTCAATGCTATCTTTCCCTTCAGTATTAGGAAGGTTGCTCCAGCTCTGTCCCATGGGGGAAGTTCCATGGTATAGCTGAGCTGACCTAACATTTTTCTGTTTCTGAAAGGTCTTCCTGCACCTCAGTCTTGTGCCTGCTCCTTTTTTGCAGTTCCAGCACTCATCTGACCTGTCAGTGATTTAATCCAAATCCCTAAAGACACAGAATATTTCTCACTTTTTTTAATGTTTATTTTGTGGTGTATTAAAGAATTGAGTCCACCCAAGGAGATGTCAGACAGGCACCTGGCCGTGAAAACAGAGATGAGGGCCAACTGGATCTAGGAAGGGAAATTGGAGTGGGTCGCTGAGGTGGCAGAGATTAAGAAGTCTTTCTATGGCATAGGCTGCTTTGAACAGTTTGCGTGTCTTGCAGGCCTTTAGGAAGGAATTGTACTTTCCTATCTGCCAAGGTTGCTAAAAAGACACTGTAGTCTGTGCGTTCAAGGCATCATAGGGTGTGAGAGATTTTACAGGAGCAATCCTGCCTTACTGTATATGAAATGTACTACTACTTTGGCCATAAAACTTTATTTCTCAAGGGACAAGATGTCATAAAGCTGTTGGATTGCCATTGGTAGTGGTGACTCTGCCAGTCCTGTACCGGCTCTTCTGTTGAAGATGGATGAAGCTCTCTTAGTAATTTTGTGGTAAGACCGGGGGGGTTTCTGAGTCATTGAAGGTTGCTGTGAGAAACCCAGTAGTGTTTCCATAGGGCACAGCAATGTAATTATAGAAGCTTCATTGAAAATTGGTGAGGTGTCAGTTATTTGTAGCTCTGCTTCAGAGCAAGAGAAACAATAAATGTTGAACAGAGTGGATGACCTGCATGTATCCCGATTTTCTTTGCATCTGCATGTGGCCTTCCAGGAGATGGGCTTGGGTTTGCTTTTAGTCTGTTGGAGCTCCTGCTGATCTGGGTACTGTTCTGAGAAGCAGCAATAAAGGACATTCCCTATCAACCCAGAGCAGTTGCTTTGTACTTTGGCTTTTGGCTCTTGCAAGGAGAGCAACAGATCCAGGGATCACAGAACACACTGCATGTAGTAATGTTATTAAACAGTAAATGCCTTGCTATGCTCTGCTTAAAAATTTTGATAAAATGTTAAAGCATTGAGAGAGAATAATCCTACAACATCTGTAAGGCTCTACATAAGAAATAGTGTTTTATTGTAGAACATCCCAGCATATGTGCTCCCCATCCCGGTGGGAGACTGACTGCCTGGCAGAAGATAGTCTGTAATCAGATCCCTGCAGCTCTGCATTGCTCTAGTGTGTCTATTTAGAATCTAGCGGTGTCTTGCTTCATTTTATGGTTCATATTGCTTTCTGTGAGATGGATTTCTTCATCTGAAATGAAAATTGGTAAACATGCAAGTGCAAAATAAAGCTTGTGAGTTAGATTTATAAAAAGCTGTGTTACTGGTTTCAGTCAGCTGAAATATCAATTTAACTATTTTTTTGGATGTGAGCTTTAACTTCTCAAACTTTAATCAACATAACATAACTTTCCAGCCTGGTTTCCTAACACTGGTTACAAGACTTCAGAAAGTATTTAACTACAGTTAGTATCTGAAGCAAAATCGTGTGGATTGGAAATGATGTTATTTTATTGACATTTTGCTCTTAAAGGGGGGGGAAAACATCCATGAAATTTGTTAATACTGTCTCCTACCTACTTACCCAATAGAAATAAAAAATTATATGCAAGATAATTAAACAGACCAGATAGGCTTTGCAGGTAATTTATAGATGTCTTAGAATACCGAGGGTGGACTATCTCAGTCTGTGTGGATGGAAACAAGAAAGAAGTGTTAGAAATTTCTTAAGTCTAATGCTATACTTTGATCACTCCTGAGAACAGGGGGAAGAAGTTTTGGGTTTGTTAGCTGGCCCCTTAAATATCACGTTTGTGTGGGATTTTTTGTGGTTTAGTTGCTTAAGGACTTTGTGTACAGTAGGGATTTGCAGGAAAGAATGGAATATTTGTTTTATGGGTTATCCATCAGTAAAAATGTTGTTTATTCCACTTCTTAGTGATAGATTCTGTTAGGATTACTGTGCAATTGACACTGTGGGGAATAAAGATAAAACTGACATATTACATATCTCTCAGGCGCATTAATTTGTAAAATTATTTGTTCCTATACAATAATTGCCTTTGGGGGTTAGCTTTTTGCAAGCTTACTGTGGAGCATTTATCCATTCAGTTCTATGTTAGGGTTATTTAACATTCTTGGAACAGTATATGCTATCTCCTTGCACTGTCTTATGGCTTTGTGGTTTTATTAATACACTGAATTCTTCATCCTAGGAATGTAATGAGCAGGTTATTAATTTTTTTCCCCTCCCAGATAATCCTAGCAACCTTTCCACATTCTGTTTTGACCAGTGACACAAGTATTACACAGCCCCGTTTACAAGAGAAATACATTACAATATCGATGTAAGGAGAAATAGCAGCAGCAGTAAAACAACTCTGCTGCTCTGCTGTGATGGTGTACAGGTATAAACAAGGCAGTATATTTACATGTAAGGCCTTGTTTTATGTCTTTTTAGAAAAGAAACAGACTGATTTCAGGCAAACAGAATCTGCGGGTTATATATTAAATATAAAAGATTTTTTTTGTTTTTTTATATATCTTGCATCATTTTAATCAAGCAGCCCAGTAGTGAGTTGTTAGGTTGACAATACAATGAAATTAGCATCTTTCAGGTATTATTTGAGGTTTTAGAGTCATTGAGCAACTAGATTTTCCCATATTTAATTTAGGTATTTAATTCTTTTAATAGCTAGGAATAGAATTTTTGTATTCTGATATTGTAATTTCTGTATGTTCATCATAATTTCATGCTTTCATTCAGCAGAAGAGTAAGTGAAAAGCAATATATAATTTTAGTTGTTGGGGTAGACTTTTCTTATAATATCATTTTTAAGTTACCTAATTTCAGAAGCCTTGTATGAAAATACTTTATGAAATACTGTATTTTAACCTTTTTCTCTAATGTTTGTTGTTTGCATCCATCTGCTACAGATCAAATATAATGTCAGTTTCATGCAGATACTGAACTGTTGAATTCATTGCAATCTAGCTAATAGAGGTAACAAGAAAGCATATAGTTTCCTCATAGTAACCTGTTATTAAGTGGTCTGTGAATAATGCACAGCTAATGGTAATGTATTAAGGTGTCAATGCAGCATCAGACACTGAAGTACTGTCTTACATTCCTTGAATCTAAGAAAAAACTGGAATATACTGATCCTCTTAAGCTACTGAATTGAAATCCTGAAAAAGATGTTTTCATGTAATTTGTTTTAATAGACTTTGTAAGCTCAAGGGGATGACTGACACTGCAAGATTATGATGTTACCTTGCCAAGCTGCTTACCAGAAAAAGCAGCAGAATTTTGCTTGAACAGTTTGCAAGCAGGCTTTTATAATACAGAAGAGGAACCTTCAGTACAGATGTTGAACCTTCAGATGTTGAGTTTTACAGAGGGAATGGTCAGCATGGATGCTGTTTCTTTTCTCTGATTGTTCTGCTTCTTCACTCCTTCACAAAAATAGCTCTTTACATAGTAAATACTGGGCTTTCATACAGGTCTGGAGGTACTTTGTGAAGTCCTTATTTAACTAAATAATGTACTGAAACAGGCTTGTCTAAATATATCGTAGTCTTAGGCATTGAAGGAAAAAGTAACTATGCAAGATAGTTATAAAATTTTACATCAAAATTATGTTAAGAAATGACCTCAGATTGCTTTTGTCTTATTACTTTTGTCTAGAAAAAGGAAAGCGTGCTTGAGTGAAGTGTGATTGCAGGACTCCAACCCATATTTGTCAGATTCAGCAGAAACTGTCTGCTAAGTAGCACATCATCTACTAAATGCAATCATATTACTTTCCCAAATCCAAGTTTCCACAATGAAGTACAAAATGTATGAAGCTGATATACTTCAACTAAATCAATCTTTCCTCTGGCTATTTTGAAAAGTTTACAGTCTTCCTCTGAAGATCCTTGTGTTCCTTGGGAAAGGCAGTAAGGTGAAACTTGGCAATGGGAAAGAAGAAAATCCAAAGGAAAAAAACCCACACCGGCATTCTTTCTCTTGTTTAGTCATGCATAACATTAGTTGTATGCGAATGCATTTATCTCTGTGTGTGTTTATCTGAAAGATACAGATTCAACTGTGATGATGAATCTTTGCTTTTGATTCTCATGGTTTGTAGATTCTGAATCTGAGCTTTACAAAAAAAAAAAAAGCCTTTTAAGCACAAGTTAGGTAAAGATGCATTGAGAGTTTTCTGTTGAGGAAGAGAAATAATTGGGTCCAGTAGTTTGACAGTTACTGTATTTATATAACTTTCTGGGGATAAAAACAACAGAATAAAATTAGTTATAACACTAGCTACCAAGTAATGAGAATGTTACTTTTCCTCAAAAAACCCACACTAGTTTACAACATTTGTTGACTTTCTTGATGAAACGTGAAACTCGTTCAATGGAAGAGCATTTTCATAATTTTGTAGAGATTATAGTTAGAAGCAACCACTACTGGTAATTCTACAGAGGTCATTGAATGAAATTTTCAGAATTCCTACTTACTCATGTTGTTCCTTGAATATACTTTTCTAGAGTTTTTGAAAATCTTTTTCTGTTCTTTCATTTTCATCTGTGATCATTTTAACACAATTATCTTTCATGTTTAAGAAAATAGGAGACACAATCATTGGTAGCCGTCTTCCCACTGAATACCTCTGTAACTGGCAATTTTTAACTATTACGGACTTCTTAATAGGTTGTAGTGTCCCAGTCACGCATGAGGAATGATAGAGCTGTTGGTGACTACAGCACACTGCTATTTCTTATCTCCACTTTAAAATTTTGTATTTTGATATATCTACTTAGATATTTCATATGTCTAGCTAGGCCAGTATGAAGAGAGAATTGTGAAGACATCTACAAAGTAAAACTACTTGGACACAAGACTGCTCTCTGAATTTACCTACGTGCAGATCTGCCTTCCTGCCTTCAGCTCACCCACCAGAACATGACTGTGCCTGGTGGACACCCGTGTCTTGCTGACCTCCTTGCTTCTGTCTGGACAGGTGGCCAGTCAACACTTGGCACATTAATGCAGAGCAGATCAAAAATATCATTCACCTAACAGGACATTTGTATGCAGCTGATCTCATGCCCTCTGAGCCTTGGTAGTGAAACAACTCCTTTCAGAAGTCTTTGCTTTGCTCCTTTTATTTAAAGCTCCTGACTTCTACAAAGGCTTCTTCAGTGATTCTTCATTATCAAGGTTGCCTCTAAAGCAACCACTTGAGTTAGTCTGTTTCCATTATAATATATGCCTCCTTTAACCCAGAGGTCTTGACACAACCTTCCAGAACCATGAGGAAAAAACATGAAACTTGAAGCAAAAGAGGACAAGTAGAGGGAGGAGATGAAGCTGTTTTTAAGCCTTGCATCTCTTTATTGCAAGGGCAGAGTATCCCTGCTCTGCATCTGGACCTCTAAGCAGTGGTTGTGAAGTGAGTGCAGGTCCTCAAACACAGACTGGAATCTTCATTTACGGCACATTTAAGGGACATCCAGGACTAGAGTTAAGTTCTTCATCCCAAAGTGAAAGACTGAAAAACCCAAGTTGTTTGAAAAATGCAAGTCCTGTCTTTTTGTATTTTTAAATATATATATGCACATGCACACATCTCCAAACTGTTGAAGGTCTCTGTGAGAAGTGCCTTGCTTCACAGCTTGAACCAAGCAGCCTGTGGTGAGCACAGGGCTGAGGGTGGGTAGCTCATACCCACAATCCGTCTCCCACCTGTGGTGCAGCTTGCAGGCATCACCGGGAGCTCTTTTCCTGCTGCAACACAATGCACTCGCACTGCTTCTCATCAATTATCAGGTTTCTGACTTAATTATGTCTTGCTGTCCAACAAAAATAATTCTTGTTTATGAGGCTCTTCTGAATTTTAAAACCTGATGGCTTCTGCTGTTCTCTGCCTTCATCTCCCCTTTCTTTTTTTTTAATGTTACTGTTTGTTTCCAGTGTGGCAGTGCATGTGTCACATACAGAGGTGTATTGGGATTTTTGAGGAGAATATTGAAAGTTCAGTTTATGTTCATAAGAAAGTATTAAAGAGCCTGTGGGCAGATATTGGAGATAATTAGGAACTAGCTGGAACTGCTGCAGACTCGAGGGATGTTTGCAGGCTGCAGAATGTTCCTACGGGAAAGAAATTGCTCTGTAATTACAGGCAAGGTCAGCACAGTCAGTTTGGAAAAGAGATGGTGAGAGCTGACGCTCCTTCCCATGAATGTCTTTGAATGTTATTAGTGAGACTCAGTTGTTAGCACTTTTTGAGGAAGTGCCTGGTGAAGTATGCATTGTCTAGGGGTTCTCTGTGCTGTGAGGATTGCAGCCTTTTCTTGAGAAAGAAGATTGGCACTTATAAGTGTAAGGAATTTCTTGGTCACACTTCACATTTCTTTGAATATCTAAAGCTTTTGGATGTGTTTTCCAGTGGCGTGAATCTCTAAATTTTTAAAAGGCTAATATGTGTTATTTGTGCATTTTTATTTTCTGAAACAGGTCTTTCAACATCTGTCTGAGGTATTTCAGCTTACTTCTATTTATTTGACAATAGGCATATTTTCATGGCTGATGTGTAGCTTTGCCTCCAGGACATCCAAGCCACCTTAAATTCATCCTCTAGAGGAAAAACTTTGCTTCCCTTTCTTCTAAGGATGACCCCCTGAGTTCAGAAATACTCTGTGCCCAAACTTAGTTATCAATAGCCTTCAGGTGGCAACAGTAGTTGCAAGTACTCCTCCCTTCTGTTTTTCACTTGTTTTGTACCTTTTCCAGTTTGCCAGTGCAGCTGAATATGGGATGGCACTGGGACTGTGTCAGGGATTGATTCAACTTAAAAGAGCAAAAACTTTTGGACACAGTTCAAACTGACAAATTTATTTCCCAACCCCTTTGTGCATGGTGAGTTCAGTAAGGGAAACTCTCTTAAAATCAGTTGCTGTTTTTGGAGCATAAGTTTCCAGCAAGATCAGCT
Organism: Corvus kubaryi; assembly: GCF_017639235.1. Classification (NCBI taxonomy): domain Eukaryota; kingdom Metazoa; phylum Chordata; class Aves; order Passeriformes; family Corvidae; genus Corvus; species Corvus kubaryi. Next base: position 41,023,235 of record NW_024582091.1, read on the forward strand.
TCTTGAACTACATGATTGAAAGAGCGCTGGTGCTTTGTGTTAGGAGAGGCAGGAGAGAGATGGTTTGTTACAAGGGAAGGTAAGAGTGTGGCTGTATCTAGTAAGCAAGGTATCTATTGGTCCAGTTATGAATCTTAATTTCTAAAATTTTTTATTGGATCATTTCTCGGATATTCGGACTGTAGCACCTTGAATGGTCATTCTGGCTTAAGTGAGTGGCATAGTGTGCCATGCTAGGGGTTGAGAAAGAGGTGATTAGAGTGGTGGGAGCAGAGAGACCTTGTTTGTCTTACAGCTGAATGCTTTGTATCATGAAGTCTAACCTTCAATTATTTTTCTGGTTTGCTTCTCTACCATATAAGCATAACAGATCTAGCATTGTTTGACTCAGAAATTTCCCATGAGTGTGTTTGACCAGTAACTGATTAAAGGGACTTGCATCAGTTCTTTCACAGATGGATATATTGTTTATACAACAAAAGTACATAGTTGTTAAAGAAAATGTTTCAAAACCAAACAACAACAAAAAGAATTTGGATATTCTCTCTTGCATGTTTTGGTAGGATCAGTTATCTCAAATACCCTTAGATTTGAGACTGAGTTGGTTCTGCAGTGCTTTTATCTTTTTTGACTTCCCTGTGAACAACATGACTTTTTACCTCACTTCCGGCATAGGTGGGATTTTTAACAACCTGCTGTACTTTACGTCTGCAGGCCTCCACCTTTTGGAGAACGTGTATAAATTTGGCAACTCACAATTAGCAGCTTCTAACAGTTTGCTTAAAAACCGTAGGTGTTTTTCTTGAAAAATATTTTCCTGAAGGCACTTTAAAATTTGTTCCTTGAGTATTCTTTCTAACAGTTTTTAAATTTAGCTCCCATTTAATCTGTTGGTGTAGCATGAAGAATTAAAAGTGTAATATATATAATAGTTCTAGAAATAATACAAATATTTTTCTTATTTTTCATATAAGAGCTATAATGAAAAAGATCTTGCACTTTAAAAAATGTATGCAACAGATATATTGCCTTCTCCACTATTACAGGAACCCAGGAGGGTCATTCAGCTACTACTATTTTTTATTGTCACTTCTCTGAGAGTGTAATTTGGGGAGGTGGTAGTAAGTTTGTCAGAGTACTGCACTGAAATAAATTTTGTCAATATTCACAATGAATGTCTGCTGAACAGCCTCAAATACAAGCTTCGCTTCCCTCAATATGCCAAGAAATAAATTTTCAGTCGGTTTTATTTGCTTGATGATGTGTAGGTACATATAACTAACATTACAGTGTCTGTACTAATGTTCTGGCAGTTACCAGTGTCACACCTCAGTACCTGGCATTACACCTTTGCTACATGTCTGGTTTTGGTCAGCTATGCTGGAGTTGCAGATTATTCTGCATCTCTGAATGACTGTCTTGCTCAGGCTATCTCCAGTTAGGGGAAGAGCTTCTAGAGTTACACAAGGACAAATACTGTGGTGAGAAAGCCCTTTAAGAACAACCACAACAAAAATCAAGCATCTTCAAACTTCCTTTTCATCTTCTCTCTTCCTTCATTTTTCTTGGGGTAGAGAGCATTTTTACAACCACTTATTGGTATTTATTTAGAATCACATCCTCGAATTAGTTTTATATTGCTCTGTAATATGCAAGGAGGGTGTTAACCTCAGTGACTTGTTCCACAGTGGGAGGTGAATGAAGATAGATAGAAGATATGAGTGAAAGCAGAGGAAAACCAATACCTATTCAGGTCAAAATTACATTTTTCCCCATGGAATTGGCCCACTTTTAATGGAAAAAAGTATTTTATCTCCAATCCAGCTAATATTTTCTTCAGGTGTTTTAGCAATGTAGTTAGTTTTGTTAAATATTTTTTTTTGATAGGATTATTTAATAATTTTTGTTAATTTATAAGGTGGACTAAATAAACAATAAACTGTATCATCTTACCAGCTTCTATCTCTATAGTATTTAGCCTGTAGGACAGTAACTCTATTACAGGATGTGCCAGTTGTGCGGTGTAGTGTTCAGCAGTAACCTTGGAGGTTGCTCCCACAGTCCCCATTTGATAGCTGGTGGGATCATCTGCGGTCAGCTTGTGCCAAACCAGTTGTGGCTGGCACTTTTAAAATACCTTGCTCTCTTTGTGGACACTGACATACATTTTTTCCTTCTTAGACTGTGAAGGGAGGGAAAAACTACAGTTTCCTTTGACCTTATACAGGTTTGACAGGAAAGAAGTCTGGTTAGACTGAAAAATCCTGAAGTCTTTTCAAAGACTCTTTATCTTACAGTTCTTTCCTTAAGATGTTTGGGCAGTCAGAATCTTCCAAAAGCAGGCAGTGAGTCCTTATTTGTTTTGGTTTTTTGGAGATAGTAATTTAGAAATAGTGTGTATCACTCAATTTTTGTTCTTTGCTTTCCTTCCCTTCCCAGTCCCCTTTTATCCTCACCTTCAGATTCTCTGCTCTGGAGCCTTGAAGAGTAGGGGTTTGAATAAACATAAAATACTGAAGAGCTTGCTGCAGTATTGGTACATTTGGCTGTGCATGACTTCTTTCTGTCAACAAAAGAGGCACCTCAATGAAAGATGCATGAGAACAAACAAATATTTTTCTGGTTGTCCGACTGTGGCTTAACACACTTTATATAAGTTAATGGAAACAGTTAGAAGATAAAAATGATGAGTTAAATATTGACACTATAATAGGAGAGCTACTGTTTATAAGCACATTTTTAAAAATTAGTACCTAAATTTTCTGTCATGCAGAAACATAACTTGCTGGTGGGTTTTGCATTTGAGAAGAGCTATGCTTTCAAAACAAAATGAAATAAAATACTCGTGGATCCTGCTTTCCTGTGTCACAGCCTAATATGTTTTTGTCTCATTGGGTGTCTGTACTTAAATGTTTTACATCCCTGGGCTTAGACTCAAAACAGTATTAGAGGATGAGTTCAAGCAGCATCTCCCTTTGTTAAAGGGAAAATCCAGAGAAAAGCTGTTTTCAGCTACTTTTAAGTGAGAGTGAAAGTAGGCAATTTGTTGATGTTTATTTTCCTAGTAGTGTTAGAAATAATTTACCAGCAAAATCAAATTGTGGTGTACTTCTGTGATTAGTCCTTGCACTGCTGTGAAAGGAAAGGTGCATAAAATTTGATTATAAAAAATCTTCAGTTAAAAATTTTGTTTGAATGAGTTCCATCTGGAAGGCCAAGTTCTCTTTATGTGGTGAGCCCAAACTGACTTTGGACTAGTGGTGAGATTGTGCAGGTAACACCCCGCTCTTCTATCATGCTTTTTGTCCTCTGCTATTGCAGACACTTCACAATAGAGGTGGAAGCCATGTGTAGCTTGGGGAAAAGCCAGGGGAAAGATAAGACAAAAAGCTTGGTTTCAACATAGGAAAAGGAGCAGAATTGTGAGACTGCTGTAATGATGGCAGAAGGGGATTGTCTAAATTACTGATTTTCTAGAGGGAAGACTAGCACTTGAATCTTTTAATTAGGTTATTTCTTAGGAAATACAGAGTGGATGGAAATGAAGAAGAAGGGAGTGCAAAGAGTGAATATATAATATATGTAATCTTAATTCAGCCTGTATTTTGAGTGTTTGATACTGCACTCTTAAAAGTATTTTTTTTCTTGTCTCTGAATATAACATAAAGTGTTAATGTCAATCCTCAGTGATTTAAAGGTAAAATATTCTCATAGGTTGTATTGTATTGAGAAAGTATTTCAATAATGTATTTGAATAATGGCTGATTTTATTACTTTTGTAGCTATTTTAGATTTTCATCTCTCTCTGCCCAGCATTTCTAATGCAGTTAGGATATTTTTAAGAGGAGAAGCCTTTGGTCTGTCTAATCTTGAAAGTGACAGTAAATGATACTAAGGTGAGAGAAGGTTATTGACCAAGATGCAGATGAGTCCTTTTCTCAAACTTGTTAATCTTATATGCAGTAAGGACAGAAATTGCATACAGATTTTATGCATATCCACTGCATCTATAGTTACCTGTATTTAAAAATCCACTTGTAATCTCGTGGTTCTTGTACAGTTTGAACAATTCTGTTTAGTGCTTACCTCGTTCTGCTCTAACTGATATTTCAGAGACTTTGTTTTCCCAGTAAACATTTTTTTTTTTGTTTCTCTGTAGGATTAGTAAAGGCTTGCATCATAATACTCATGCTGCTTAATATAAAATGTCAACTCTTGAATGCAGATGTCTGTTAGGAAGGTTCCAGTGGGTATGGAAACAGTGGCACTGATCCTTCAGAGGATCAAGTTTACTTATGGGATAAATGCAGAAGTCTACAAACCATTGTACTCTGACAGTTTTTCTGTGTTTTCCTGTATATGAATTTATTTGGACTGTAATTGAGAAGCACCAGAAATTTGGAAAGGTGACATTTCTCATATCATCGTCTTACCATGATGAAAAAGAAATTAATAGCAGCCATTATTTTTAAAACTTCAGTGAGTTGTAGTGCTGGAGAGGTCTGGCAGTGACTCACCAAATCTCATGGACAGTGTTTCTGATAAGTCAGCCAACTGTGCAGTGTCGTAAACTATGTTACAACTTTGCCTTTATATCTATAAATTTGTTTTCTTATCTATTCTTTAAAAAAAATCTTATTGATACATCTGTGCTAGAATGAAGTAAGTGCTTAATTACAGGAAACATGAGGTTAGTATAGTGCTTTGTGTAATAAAAACACGACCCTTTTACAGCTCTGATGCGTGCAGCTCTGAATGTGAATGAGCTCTCTTTAGCAGTAGCTGTGTAGATGCAATAACTGTGCATATGTGTGCACTTCAGATACAACTTCTGGAATATCCTGAATAGCTTTGTCTCTTGTGCTTTATTTACACTCTTCTGTATAAAACTGACTTCGGGGAATTTTTCTGCCCTTTTTCAAATGGAGATTTAAGCAGGATTTGAATAGTTTTTAAATTCGTCTGTATTGATTCAGACTTTTAAGCTTTAATTTTGAAGTACCTTAGATCTCTTTAAAGCAGTAGTTTCAGCCCTGGAGGATTCTTCCCAGTCTCTTTGAGACTGATAAGTTCAGCACTGTACTTTCATGGTTTGATGGTTTGGAGCATCTTTTCTATGAGGAAAGTCTGAGAGCTGAGACCCTTGAGCCTGGAGAAGAAAAAGCTTAAGGAGATCTTTTCATTGTGTACAGCTGATGAGAGGGAATTAAATGAGAGAGACAGGCTTTTAACGGGGCTGTCCAGTGACCAAACCAGAGGCAATGGGCACAAACTGAAACACAGATGGTTGCCTCTGAACATCAGGAAACACTTCGCTGTGAGGGTGACTGAGCACAGGTTGCCCAGAAAGTTCATAGGGTTTTCATCCCTGGAGATACTCAGAAGCCACCTGGATACACAGTGGTTGGACCAGATAATGTCCAGAGGTCCCTTCCAGGTTGGCCATTCTGTGATTCTGTTTGTGTGCCTCAGGGTCTAACTCTGTGCCTGCTCTGTCACTAACATCTCTCTTCCCTATCCTCACTCTGAAGTTGTGAAATCTTTGTTTGCCCCAGAAACTGTGACCAGAAGGAAGCTTGGGGGGGGCCCCCCCCCCTCTAATGTATCCTTCCCAGATACATTTCATCAGTTCATTAGCTATACGTGTCCATTGTGCAATGTTTCGGGAATTTTGAAAGTGAAAAAGAAAAATTTGTAGTTCGTTTTTGTGTGTGTATATCAAATACCAATATATCAAATGTGTATGTCTGAATAATGTTTTTATATATAATATAGATACTTTATAGGAGTACAGTATAAAATCCTTAATCATAATGCTTTGATGACTGTAACAGTAATACTAGTATCTGTGACTTACTCACTTTTTTCTTTGTGTGTGTGTCTGTGTGTGTGTGCTTTGCCTTGCAGAGTTGGAAGAATCCAGGAATTTCAAGTTTTGAGTAGCGGGCATCTTACAAGATTACCACACCTAAACTGAAAAGGCAGATGCAGCTCTGAGTACCAGATTGGTGTGTGCACTGCACATACATGAAAACCCACGTTTTTGTCATCACGTAGACTTGCTCTGGCGTATTCCTGAGAGCTTTGCAATTGATGAAAATTAATTTGAGAACCAGATGCAGCACCTTTGCAGCACAGGAATCAGTAATCCATGGAAAGACACCTGCCAGTAATGTTCAACTTTCCACATGGTCTTCACGGGTGAAAAAAGTTTGCAAGAAGAGAAAGAAAAAACACCCTCTGCGCAGAAAAAGCCTAATAAAAACCTCCACAATCTAAATCAGTAGCTGTGAGGGAAACAGAAGAATCAAGAGGGCAGAGGAGACTGATTTAGTTCTAGCAGAGGAATAATGTATGGTCTTCAGCACATTTTGCTTTGGGCTCAGTAGATTGTGAATGGACTAATAAATTGTGACCTTCTGCTGAGTAATGATGACTGGAAGTAAATAAGTTGAGGAACTATGGGACAAGTCTGGGCATTGAACTGAGCAAACCTCGCCATCCTTCTTGAGTTAACCAGGTCATCAAACTTGCATATTCTTTCTCCCTCTCCTTTTTCCTCTTTTCACTTAGTGTGGTATAAGTACTAGCTAATTGAGCTTATAAATGTTATTCAAATAAAACGATTGGAATACTTCATATGTTTCCTTCTTGTAGAGCTGCAAATGTTGTGTCTGGAACTATGAATCTGTGCTGTAGACAAGCATCAAGAAGGAAAGATCCGATCAAACAAGCAAGGAAAATACCTAGAGAAATAGCGAACCCAGGAAGTCAGATTTTTAATGCTGCTTCTCTTTCTTTTTTAGATGATTATATTTCTTCCTTCCTTGAATTTTAGAAGATTTTGAAAGAGTGCTTACTTGATGTGCTTTAATTCTGGCATTTGTTTTTTATGGTAGAATGAAAAGTCTGTGATTCCTTGTAGCAGAAAAAAAGGGAAAAGTAAAGGAAAAACAGCTTGACATTTTAGCCTGTTTCACAGGAGAGAGAACTTCATGGTTCACCTGAGGCAAACTTACCTACTTTGAAAGCTAAAAGCTTTAGAGCATTTTTGATTCTGCTATAAATGAAGAGGGGGTTCTTTTTCATTCGTGTGTGGCAGCAAAAAGTGGGAAAGCAGGCAAGATAGCGTGATAAACAGTTCAGGCTGTGTTGGGTCTCTGGTGGAAAAAAAGTGCTGCAATGAAAATTGGATTGGCTTTGGATTGCAAAAACTTTTGAGTCCAACGAGCAGTTCAGTACCAAGAGGGATTTCCCAACTGGCCTGGCACACCAGTGCCTGCACAAGTTCGGGTCTGTTGTTTCACACGGTTTGTGTGCCTTTTTTTCCCTTTATGCAATCTCTTTCAGCTTTAGCAGCAGAAATACATCAGATGGAAAAGATATGCCAGAGGGCAGCTTGGAAAAGAGGAATGTCATATATATACATATATATGTATGTGCGTGTGTTTAAATTTCTGCAACTGAACTTTTGAAGAAAATCTGACTGGAGGAAATTTTAAAAGCCTTAAGTTACTTGAAACCTACACATTTGCAACTCTTTGTCTCTGGAATTGCATTACACTAAACTGGAATCTCAGGCTGTATAAAGATTATATCAAGTTGAGCAAAAAGATGACTTAACCATTTCTCGAGCGCCTCTTATGAAGTAGCTGTTTCTCCAAAGGATAAGTGCACCCCCACTCTACAGACTCAAACAAAAATGAACCTGAATTTTTTTTTTAAGTGTTACTTTTTCTTAGCCAACTGCCATCATCTTTTATAGAGGAATTTTTCACTATGCATTTGGTGGATCTTTATAAACACTGACCCCATCCTCCTCCCTTTCAATGATCTATCCCAGGTCAGTCTTACCAATAAAAAAAAAAAATTGATTTAAATTTTGTGCACTAGACATATTACTTTCTTATGTCAAAAAATAAAATATTTAAAAAGCATGTATGCAGCAGTGGAACATGGGCCTGTTCTTTGCAGCGATTCCAACATCCTCTGCCTCTCCTGGAAAGGGAGAGTCCCCAAGAGTGAGAAGGAGAAACCAGTGTGCAGGAGGCGGTACTATGAGGAAGGCTGGTTGGCAACAGGCAATGGCAGAGGAGTTGTAGGCGTCACTTTTACTTCCAGCCATTGCAGGAGGGACCGGAACACCCCTCAGAGAATCAACTTCAATTTGAGGGGCCACAACAGTGAGGTAAGCAAAACGTGTCTTACACTTTAAAGAAAATGATAGCTTTTTTTTTTTCTTCTTAAAGTACTTCTGCTTGAAATTTGACAGAGTGGTATGAAGGAGGCTCAAGTTTTTCTGGTAAATTCAAGCATATAAGACTGATGGTGGGAACTTCTCTGGAAATGTGTCTGGTTTTGGTTTGGCCCACTTTCTCGTTCATTCCCCAGCACCTGCCAGTTTCCAGGCATATGCAATAAACACATGTTAATGGGAGCTAAACGTTGTGATAGTTGACTGCTTTTGCACAGTACTGAAGTCTGGCCTGGAAAACTAATGCAAAGGCAGGGGAATGGGAGAAAAGCTTGGTTGAAGTCTGCCAGATTTTCAGAAGCTGCAAACTGGAACAGCCTGTGACAAGAGATAGCTGTTGTGTCTGGAAAAACTTTTGATTTTGTTAGAAAAAAAGCTAGGTGTGACTTCTCAGAGAAGTGCTGAGATGCCTTGCAGTAAAGTGCTCTAACTTCAGTGTGCAAGGCATTGTCCTGAGTACAATACAAAAACTTTTCCACTTGTATTTTCCGAAAGGCTGTTGGGTATAAACTGATATTTCTGCTGCGCTTTATCATCTTCCTGGCACCCGTCTCTTTCTGTGTATAATGCTTCATGGAAAGTGCAGGTGATGCCCAAAGCATACCAAGTGTCTTGGACAACAGTGAGGGCTTAGTTTGTTTCTGCTTTTTAGTTAGGATGTATTTGGATGTGCTCTTTGAGAAGGATCTGTCCAAATCAAAGATTTGCTGTTAGGTTGGTGGGTGGATTGACATTTTATGTACTGAAATGAACACCAACGATACAATGTGTTTTTTCTTGTCTCTTGTGCTACTTAGTGGGTGAACTCGAATATATGTTGCCCTTTCAACACAAGCTGCACCAAAGATTCAGGAGGGGGTAGTTTTGGTTCTTGTGCAGCATTAATAACAGTCCTCTTTTTATGGGAAAAAGGGAGCAGCCAATAAATACTTAGTCTGAAACAATTGCTTCCACATGCTTTGTATGTATGGAGGTGTGTGGGTGTATGGTAAATCATACAGACTTCTATATGTATAGATGAGAGACAGACTCATGTATATATTTGTATCAGGTTCATTCAAAAAAAATTACAGCCACGTTTTCCCAAAGGGAAGAATGATGTTTGAGTCCAGCATTTTGGTTTGAATGACAGCTAGTTGTCCGTTTAATTTTCAGTTACAAATTGCATTTTATTTTTTAAGTGTGTGACACAATAATCACTTTTCATTTCTCCATATTTTGTTATCTAACTTTTCTGTGACCCTGGGCACTTGTTTTTCTTCTTTTGTGTAATATATGTTTTGGGAACAATATAGGAAGTGCTGTTTGCAGGAATGTGAAGTCTTATTACAGTTTGCAGGAGTGTGCTGTCTTATTGGAAATACAAGGCTAGGTTTCAGTATGTGCCCAATTAAGTGGAGAAGATGCTCGTGTGCATGCTGCCCTTTGGGTTTGGCTAGTTTTGCTTTATTTACTCAGTTGGCCATTAGATTCTCTTTCTGGGTCACTGCATCATTGCTGTGCGGATTTAGCTGTGCTGTTTGCGCAGCCTTTCAGCTAGCAGTGATTGGCATGACAGAGAGACTCAAACAAAATGAAAATGTTCTGTTTGAATCTTTTTGTTGTTGTTGTTTGGGTCAAACTTGTCATTAATAAAGAGTTGTGTTCCTTTATGTAATCTTCCTGATGGCAGGAACTGTGTGAATGACCAGAGTAGAGACTGCCAATTTACGTCTCTGTAAAACAGAACTGATATGGTGGGATACTACTGAAGGAAGAGAGAAGTGGCTTTAGTGGAACTAGCTTTCTGTGATGAGTCTGTGGCTGCTATCAGATTTTCCTGCTGTCGTATTTTTTTGACCGTCATTGTAAATAAAAGTTCTTTCTTCCAAGATGGTGTGTTATGCTCTTCAGCAGGCTTACTGAATTTAATCCTTTTATAGGAGAATCCCACTGATTTGGATAGGAATGTTAAGGATATATAGTTGAATGGACAGGGAGATTTTTTTTCTTTAGAAAACACCTTTTCTTCTGAATCTGTCTGCCAAAAGATTCTTGAAAGAAAACATTGAACAGCACTGCTTATTGCTCGTATTTGCATAAGAAGTAAATGTTTTGTTTTCCCATTCTTCTGTTAAAAAGCAGGCCAGCAACAACGTTGTCTCTACTGTGTACCACCATTCATAATGGAAAATGCTGATTTTGCAAGCACATCCTGGTATGTGTGTCTGATTAAAGCCATGTTTGTTGTACAGAATGGGCCCCTAGATTGTGATTGACTTAAAACTCTCAAGAGCCTGTTTGATTCACTGACCAGTTCTAGAAGCATATTGTATTGTTTTGTTCCCAGATATGGTGATTTATACCTATTTTATAGTTTATTTATCCGTGGTGATTTATACCTATATTTTTCTCTGGTATAAAGCTAGGCTGCCAAGTGAAGTTTATTGCTTTTCAGTCCTACAATGCTAATTCAACATTAGTATTTGTTTGATTATAAAGTATAAAATGCTGAAATGAACAGAATGGAAGAGTCACAATACAGAAGCTAAATGCTTTCCATTTGGGGTGTAATTAACAATATGCTGTGGGCAGAGAAGTACATTGTATTTCAGTTTTAGAGTGAAAATCTAGAAGAAGAGGTAATGTGGCAGCACTGTGCTTTTGGCAAGAACATGAGACTATTTTTAAGTGAGTCAAGAAGGTGAATGCTTATGATGTATTTTTGCAATGTTTTTATGACTGCTGAAGAGATTCACTGGAATCTTTTGGTATAGTTTCTCGACTCTAATAACATGCCTGTAGCATATCAGAACAAACAAGAATGAGGAATCCCCAGTACTGAATTACTGCCGTGCATATTATGGTGGTGGATTTGAATGACTCGTCGTGCTGAACAGTAATTGAGAATTACAAGCATTGTAGTGTGAGCCACACTTGTATTTCTACAATTGCTTGGTTTGGTTGTTAGAGTTTGCAATGACCTCGTTTCTTTTTTTTTGTAGTTACTAAGGAGAGTCACAGGAATTAAAATAAGCATAATCCCATTTATTCTGTGGCAAGGGCTGAAAGTACTGCATTTTGTGATACACTTTTTTTTTTTAACTTTGGCATTGTGCTTACAGTCCTGAACCTTATGTAAATAATGTTCAGCACTTTGAAAAAAATGAAAACTTAAATGGGCACATATCAAAAGCAGAAGCAAGTTTGATGCAGAAGGAAGGGGAGATGGGAGTTGTGCAGCACTTGTGCAGCTATTCCACTGCACATGTTGTAGGAGGAACATGTTTCATCTCTGACCATGGGATGGGAGGTGTCTCTGTGTGAGGGTAGGTGGTGGAGGGAGCAGATGTGAATGACTGCAGACACATGGTTCAGTCTGGCTTTTGGAGCATTTCATTTGTTCTGGGGTAACAAACTGGGAGAGGCTGACAGCGTTTTTGTCTGGTAGAAAGGTTAGAGGCCAGGATGATGTGCCATTGTACCACAAAGCGTGTTTTAGCAGCCAAGGAGCAGAGGTGTGCTGGTCTAAAATACCTTCCCCTCCCCTGCATGGATAAGCACAATGCTGTACAGTAATTAAAGAGTGAAATTTAGAAATCTTTGACCTAGCTTGACTTTCCTTGGCTGCACTGGGAAGCTGTTTTAAAGGAATTTAACATATTCCTCTTATGACTCTTATTATTTCTGTGATAAATTCCGGATAAATGATAAAAAAATCTGGTTACTTCAGCAGGGTCAGGATTTTATCAAGAGTGACCAGTAGGCTCTGAAGCATGCCAGGCTGAGTATTTTTTTATAGTGTCATAGAGATACCAGCTTTCAGCATCTGATCCATCTTGAGTTTTCTGGGGAGAGATTTTCATGGGGCTCTGTGAGAGATAATTAGACAAAAAGCCCAGACTTAATTTATGAGGCTTCAATTAGCCTTATAGGGATTTTCCTTCCAGTCAAATATTTGTATGATGTCTGCAAATCAGATTGGTTGGATGGTGCCATTGTAGGTGTTTCTTCTAATAGTTTCTGTTGTCTCTAGTGTATTAAGATGGTACCAATTTTTATGGCACTTAATGTTTCTTCAATTACTGGTGTTTAAAAAACTGTTTTGCAGGTGTACATTTGCTTTTGACTGTGCTAACTAAAAAGATGTCTTTGATATATTTAATAAGATTCAGTATGCTAATTGCTGGACTGAAGCATTAAAAAGTATTGCAAGAATATGCAAATTAGATGCAGTGAATTAAGTAACATGCTGAATACATTATTGAGCATATATAACATTTTTTACTATAAACATAAAGGAAGTTATTTATTTGCATTTGTCATTATTTGAGTGTTCCAAGCACATGTCTACAGCTGCAAAAAAACCACCCTGTTAATTTAGCAGAGGTTTTAGAAGTAGATAGGGGTGTAAATGTATCTCAGCTGGACTGTCAAATTAATTAGTTACAGCTTTTCAAAGGAGCACTGTCCTTTAAAAATATTTAATACATGTTGGTTTTTATACTGCATTAGTTATGGAAGTCTGCACAGTTCTTGGTTTTGTTTTGGTTTAGAGCGGAAGGAGTTTAAAAATGGTTTTTCCTGTTTTAAAAAGAAAAAGCTTTTTTTTATTCTGTCCCATCTTTTTGAGGTTGTATGTATCTTGCAGAGCAGATTTTTTCCAGAAGTCTATTGCTTGTTTATGAAATAAATTTTAAAAACCCAAACAAATAAGCCCTTTCAGTAGTGTTTCTTGGTTTGTAGTGTCACTGGTAAGAATACAGAAAAACAATACAGGAAAACTTTTTTTGTTTGTTTAAACTTTGTTTTAATGTAACTGGCATTTGAATGTTAAGTGGGACTTTTATTATGTTTCTTGGACAAAAAAGTCTAATCAGCATGTGAGTCTTGACAGTATGGATCCCTTGTATCAAATGTTGCCTTCAGACACCGCTGGAACAGTTGTTACTGATGAATAATTTAAAAATCTTGAGGTAGAATGATGCCATGATGATGCCTTTTGGCTTTAGAAGCCTCAGTGGTACAAAACATACACTGTTGTAAACTGCAGTGGTACTGCAGATCTCTTTTCTGTTTTTCTGTCACTGCACAAAGAAGACAGGACGTTTGTTGGCAGAAATCCTGTCTCTTTGTTACAGCAAGCTAGTGTAATTGGAAAAGACAGACAAGCTTTTGGGCATACAAGGTTCTGAAGAAAGACTTGTATTTCTGAAAGCTTGTATAGTTTTTACAACCCTCTTACCTGATGCAATGCTGAATCTGTCTACAAACCATGCCCTTCCTCTGTCCTTAAACTGTTATGGCTACAGAAAAATAATGCTGCAGAGAGAGGCAGAACTAGTGGGAAGTGACTTGTAGGATGACAGTAGGATGACAGTAGGTCCTGTGCCTGACTGTGCTGACTCTGTTCGATTTGTATTGTGACTGGTATAGCCAGGCTTTTCTGACTGCCTGTTTTCAGAAAGCACAAACACACTGGGCTTTCATGTAGGCTCCTTATTACACCTTCTTAACTGTCAGCTCTGCACTTGGTCTGGGTGCTTGCATGCTTTTATTTCTTAAAGCCGGTATTAAAAGAGCCAAAATACATTTTAAACCTTTTTAATAGTCTTTTAACAATCTTTTAAACCTTGATGAAGTTTAAATGTGCTCCATGGCATGCAAAAGTGTCTTTCATAACCTTCTCTTAGGAGAATTGTTAAAGAAAAGAAATGGAGCAGTAAGTTGGAAAGGATTAATCCTTTTCCCTTAAATGGCAAATAGCAGTCTTGCTGTTTCCCATTTCTATGCCCTGTATCAATTTGCAAATGCCAAGGTATGGCCTAAACTTGTGTACCAGCACACCTTCTGTATAGTTTTTCACTCCAAGAACTGTGACCACTTTCACTGTGTCTTCTTCTTCTTTGTCATACTGTTTTTTCCCAGCCACACCCAGCTCCTAGTTCTACAAATATTTTTGTGAAAGGCCTTTTTTGTCTGTCCATTTTTCTCAATTGCCTCAGAATCCCAGCCTCTCTGTTCAATGTTTATTCTTATGCAGTCATGGCTTTGAAGGAAAACATCCAATATTGCCACAGTTGTTTCTGAGTAATGAGAGTTGGTAATGCTGTATTGATGTGCTACTTGGAAATTGCTCTTGTAGGTCATGCAGCAGTTTGTTTCCTGCAAAGGTTAGGTCATCAGCTTGGGAAAATTTTAAATTAAGGAGTTTTTCTGGTTTGTGGTAATAAGCATCTAGATAGTTACCCCAAAAGCTGGGCAAAAAAGGAATATATGATGTGAAAACAGTACTGTCAGCTTTTAAACAAAATTAATTATATTTGTAAGTGGGTCATCCATGCAGTTTTTAGTTTTACCATGCCATAACATGTAGCTAAAGTTTTGTTGTTAGATAATTCTACTCAAAAAAAGTTTGAAGTGGAATCAAGCTCACCTATATCAGAAATTAACCCATAGCTTTTACTCAAAAAATTGCTGAAAGATAACAACATGTGTATTTTAAGATAATGACACGCCTGAGAGGCATTTCTTGCTTTTTGAATTAGGGTGAAGATACTTTGCTGTTCTGTGTAGAAGCAGTTGCTCAGCATGATAATTTTTGTGTTCAAGGAAAACAAATGCATTTTCTTTAACAAAAGTTTAATGATGAGGACCTATTGATGTACTGAATAGATGAGATTACTCACCTATTAGACAGTTGATACCTAAGCTTGGAATATGAGCACTTTCTGAGTAAAGTGTTCAATAAAGAATTTAATATGAAATTCTGAAGGCCTTGTATAGCATACATACATATTGAGCATCTGAATAGTGGAGAAATTAGGTTTTATGATATCATTTCTGAACCATAATAATCGTTAAGGACACTGCCTTGGTTTAAACAGTTCCCAGAGGAATTAATCAAATTACAGATAGTGTGAACAGATAAGATACGCATTACAAACTATAAACATTTCACAATATAATTGAATGTACAGTACCAAGTAACTGCTTGTTAAGTACAGCTAGAATGTAGTAGGACAGACAAAAGAAATTTTTTAGGCACTTATCCTTGGGCAACCAGCATTTCTGTTTTAATAGCAATCCTTTGTGAACATTCTGAGGGAGCTCTCAGTATCCTCTTTGCGTTCGGAACTTCCTTAAAGAGAAGTAATCCACTTGTATAATACAAGTGTTATGGGAAATAATGAAAATGAAATTAAACTGGGGAAATTCTTGTGAATTTTCAAAAAGAAGTGCTGGTTTAAGGTTTTCATCAGAATTGTGATGTTCCAGTTCTAGAATTACTTGGCAAACTAGTATACTGGGAAATAGTAACCTAATGCATTCATATTTTTTTTTTTTTTTTTCATTTTAAGGAAAAGAAATGTATGTAGATGATTTTACTGGTGAAGACGACACAGCTTTGTTTACCCAAATGAGAATGTTTAACATGAACAAGCAGCGTAACCCTTACCGCAAAGATGGCAAATGGTGTCCTTGGTGACATCAGAAGTATTGTCAGCAGTTTGAGGGAGGTGGTCCTTGCCCTCTGCACAGCACTGGTGAGGCCACACCTGGAGGGTCGTGTTCTGGGGTGGGGGTCCCCCAGTACGAAAGGTCAACGAAGGGCCACAAGATGATTGAGGGACTGGAGCACCTCACCTGTGCGGAAAGGCTGAGAGAGCTGGGGCTATTCAGCCTAAAGAGAAGGCTCACTAGGATCTTATTTATGTCTATAAATACCTGCAGGGAGGGTGCAAAGAAGATGGAGCCAGGCTCTTTTTAGTAGCTCCCAGTAACAGGTTAAGGGCACAAACTAAACCGCCAGAGGTTCCTCATGAACATCAGAAAATGTTATTTTACTATGAGGACAGGTGGCTTAGACAGCCCAGAGAGGTTTTGGTGTCTCTATTTGGAAATAATCAAAAGCCATCTGAACACAGTCCCGGGCAAGCAAATCCATGTCCCTGCTTGAGCAGGGAGCTCAAAACTTCCAGAGGTTCAACCCCAATCACTCTGCAACTTTGTGAAATCTATTTGTAAATCTAAGTGAAATCCTTTGCACAAAAATTGGCGAAGCAGCATAAAAAACTCAGCTCTTGAAGGCAGGCAGGAAGTGCTAAATATACGAAAGTGTGGAGAGAATCCATTCAAGTTTGGCTCAAACGAGAACAAACTGATGCGCTAGAGGAGGAGGAAATTTTTTTTCTGAGGAGAAATCCAGATGGTTTTCCAACTAGTCAAAGAGTTGGAGAGCATAGTCAAAATTCTCATGCAGAATTACAGGCAGAGGTTATTAAAATGCAGAAGGAAGTCAAAGCTGTTGGATATGAGAGTAACTTCACAAGAAAAACAGAATTTGGGAAGGAAAATTGTCATTGAGCTGAAGAGAAGGAACTGTTTAGATGCACAAATCGTGCTGTTTGAAAAGTTTTAGAAGAAGCTACAGAACGGAAGTCTGTTGTTAGCTATAGAAATCTACAGCCCTGCTTCAAACAAAGTGATAAAAAATGCAAAATGGAGACACTGAAAGATCAGAGTTCTGGAGGAAATTGTATCACAAGGTAGCAGTGCCCCAGTTACTGAGTTGGCTCATCTGCTTATAAAGTAAGAAAATGGCAAGTAATTGTTTCATCAGGGAAAGACAAGGCAGAACTGTGAAGAAACCTGCAGCAGCAGATGCACACTGCCTAGGAGAGGTGTGTACACGCACCTGCCCACGTGCAGGAGCGACGGGTGAAGCTGGAGTGCAGCCAGTCTCAAAATGTTGTCCGAGTGGAGAATGGCACTGGCTTTTGTGAAGCTGAGCAAATGTGTGGGGGATCTGGGATGCACTGACAGTCAGCAGAAGGCAGCAGTCAGTTCCACAGATGTAGTTTCCAGAGGATAATGGCCAACAGCAGAAGGCTGATTATCAGCAGAATGATGATGGCCTGTTAGTGTGTTGGGTAGTGTCCTGGAGACAAGGCCAAATGTAAGGACCTGCAAGAGGTATTGGAGAAGTTGGGAAAGAGTGAGTATTCCAGCCTGTTAAAGAAGAAATCCAGTCTTCTGAGTAAGGTGGCAAAAAGAGAGAGAGTTTTTCCACCCCAGGAAGAGGCACCTTTAAAGCCTCGAACCTGAAAGAGCTTAGAGGGGGTTGAGTTTCGCAGGAAAACCAATTCCACCAAAAGGAATACCAAGGTCAATTCTTCAGGTAGAGACACAACAGAGAATTATGTCAGTGGAAAAAAGAAAGGTAGGAAGGAGGCTCAAAAATCATGATTATTTGATTACAAAATGCTAAAAATGAAGATACTTAACCTTAAGCTGTGCCAGGGGAAGTTTAGGTTAAACATCAGAAAAAAAATTCTTCACTGAAAGAGTGACTGGGCATTGGAATCGTCTGCCCAGGGAGGTGGTAGAGTCCCCATCCCTGGATGTGTTTAAAAAAAGACTGGACATGGCACTCAGTGCCATGGTTTAGTTGATGAGGAGGTATTAGGTCATAGGCTGAACTTGATGATCTCAAAGGTCTTTTCCAACCTAGTTCATTCTGTGATTCTGTGTGATTCTGTGTGATTTGTAGCTGCCCTAATGAGGACCTTTCTTGAGGAATGACCTTATCTGGAAAGGGTACACATGTGAAGATATCCCAGAAGGCTGTTTTGAGGATACAGTGAGACTGCTTTCTGATGCTCTGCTTTGGGTAAAAGGAATGTTGATTGCGTACTGAGAGAGCTTAGTTTATAAGGGATACAACAAGGTATTTATATTAGGGCTATCATAAGGATAAAAGGATCCTATTTCTTCTTCTTTCCCTTCCCCCAATTCTAATTCGGTTCTGTGCAGTATTTTTTGAGCCTGATAATATACAAATATCTTGCTCCTCATCTGAGCAGTTTTCTGGGAGTGTATGATGGAACTGTGTTTCCAGGTGCTGCGCAGAAGTGAGAACGTCAAATGCCTGATTAATTAATAAAGGGTGTTGCTGTGGAGGGAGTTGTGTTTATTGTAAGGAATGGATGCTCAAAATGTTTAGTTCCTTGAAATAAGGTGTCTTAAAAGTATGCAGAGGACTAAGTGGCTAAGAAAGGCTGCAGTTTGAGAGTACCTGTCACTTCCTGTTCTGGTAATATCTTGAGCTAGGCATATGCTTGATGACCTAAATGGGACCAGCATTGAATATAATGTATGAAATGGAAGAAAATTTGATGTTCTTCCATCCGGGCTCAGATTGCTTTACTATACAAAATGAGCCGTTAGCATAAGTTACGTTTGTCGGTGTGTAAGAGAAATGTTTTCTCATGTACATTATCTTAGCAATTCTGCTTTTGCCCACAAGACACCCCATTGATCGCAGATGTTAGGGTAGGAATTGCTGTTTTCCTATGAAAAAGCATCATCTACATGTTTCATTTGAATTTCACTGCATTTCCAGCATTCTTACTGTTTCCAGAATAATACTCTCTGTTTTTTTCAGATTTGGTAGTCCTTTTACTAATTAGAGATTCCAGATTTCTGCATTTCACTTGTGAGAGAAATCTGGTGTCATCAGCTTTCTTGAATATTAGCAATATTTATGCAAGTTACAAAAATGTAAACCAAGGCTTGTTTATTGAGAAATACCTATTGGCATATAGATGTTGTTCTTTCTAAGGAAATCAGAAGTCTTTTGAAGCAGTGCTTCAAGTTGAGAGTGGTTCATAATGACAAAATTTGTCCTGCCCTAAGTTCTTTCTCCAGAAGAAACAAATCCAGCAGGGAGGTTAACAAATTAGATTTTAATATTGTCATTTTAATACATACTGTTTATGAACCAATTATACCTTGTTATTATGCCTTATGGCTGCCATACAGTCATTCTGTTGAATAAACAGATTCGAATTAGCTTTTGACACAATGTTATTATGTATTATTAAACGACCTGCCTGAAGCTGGTGTTTCTTTGGGTTAATTGTGGTAAGGGTTCTAGTCTCTGTGGTCACTAAGTGTTAAAATTGTCCTCCCTCAGCCAGCTTCCTCCTCAGTTGCCTCAGAGTGGAGGAGTGAGATATAGTTGTGATTACACTGGTCAGGGAGATAACTGTGTTTAATGCAAGGCGGTGGGGGTCAGTAATTACAGGTGTAGGTCATTTTTCCATCCTGAAGGCCTTGCTGTTGACAACTAAAATCAGCCATTTAAAGCCTGAAATGGGAGAGATGCTTCTCTAAAAGCAGATGATCCTACTCTACCTTTTGAGGCAAATACGTGTAATTTTGTTTCCATACATACAGAATATTTTCCTAATGCCTCATTCACATTTTAATTGCTCTTTCCGCAGCTTTGATGCATAATTGTAACAGTAATCAGAACAGGCTGGCCAGATTTTAAAAACTTCCATCTTGTCCATTAGACTAGAAAGCACAATATATAGAACTTGTATGCTATGCACTAGGCATTTTATTTCTTCATTTGAGATTTTTTCAATGCAATTTCTGAGCATGAGACATTTATACTGAGATACACTGAGGTTTAATCACAAGTATATCTCCTGTTTGAAAATAATAAGACTTAAAAGATTTTAAACTTGATGGTTTTAGGCAGCTGGTTTTTAAGTTTCTTGTGGCCTTTGTGTTTTGTAAACTTAAGGACAGAAATTTGAAAGCTTTTTAATACTGAAGGCACTCTAGTCTCCTAGGTTGTTTTTTTTAAACTACTAGTAGTATTAGAAATACCTTGCTATTAAAATTTTATTTTTTAAACTATTGGTGCAAATACTGGTAGCAACTGAATTGCTAGCATTGCTTCTACTCACTCTACAGAAATTGTAAGCTTTCCAATATTATTGTTGTGCTATTGAAAAATAGATGGTATTACCTGGTGGGCACCCATTATTCCTTTACTTGCATTTGTTCAAGCAGAGGTTTTTACTTATTTGATGTAGGCATCTAATATGTAATTAATTTCACATTAAGTGATAGCAGCTTTTATGAGAATAGGGAAAGAGTTCAGAATTTAGGTAGAAGTGGGAATGAGCCTGAAGTATAGATAGGGTGGGAGTTTTGGGACTGTTTGGATTCAAGATGCAGGAATACCTGGAGGGAATAGGTGGCAGACAAGAGGGCAAGCCTTCCTGCTGCTTTTCTAATGTGACTTTTTGCCAGGCCTTGGGGTTGGACCTATGGTTGTGGTGTCCTGAATTCATGAACAGCTATCAGATATGGTCACAGTATCTTCATCCTCTGCAGTGAGTGATCCAAGCCAGAAATGACAACTTTAATAGCTGTTAGTTAAATGTAGATAGGCGATATCAGTCCTGCTCATCACTTTGTGGGTTGATGGTGGATGTCAGGAGCAACATGTAGGTTTATCCTACTTCTTTTGTAAAACTTGAGCAATTTGTCAGACAGCCATTGTGTATCAGAGAGAAAGATTAAGCTATCAGAAGTTATGAAATGTCAGCATTAGCTGCAGTTGATTTACCATGTCAGTTCATTTCTTTGAATGTGTTGGTGCATATGTATTGTGAATCAGTTTTCAATTACCTGAATACATACTTCTTTTTTTTTGACTCCTTGTCATTCTCTTCCATTCAGTGCCTGTGGATGAAGGAAAGTTGCCCAAACAAGTTCTATATTACTTGTTTTGGAAAGTATGCGGTGAAGGGCATGAAGAAAAACAAAGTCTAACGGTTGGGCAACTCAGTGGTGTTGCTGTGAAGGATTTTCACCATAACCTGGATGTATTTCTCATTTTCTGAAAAATGGTAGTTCTAATTTCGCTATCTTTGGAACTGTGAAGATTAATCAATTCATTTTCATTAAATTATCAGATATAATTCTACACAGGTAGCCAACATTTCTTGGCATTTGTCTTTGTCAGTTTAATCTTGATATTCTTCTGGGTATCTGATTTCACAAGCCAATTCAAAAATAAATTTTCATGACTCATCTTCAGAGTTTGATCACGACTAATATTTGACCCCACTGAATGTTGGCACCCATACAGTGAGGTTTTTTGGTATATATCTAGCTAATCTTGAGGAATTCCTCAATGGACAGCATAACTACCTTCAAAGCTCAAAACTTAGGTGTACAGCAGTCAGAGTAAGGGGATATTTAGCCATGTTTTACATCCAGCTTGTTGTGATTCAGTCAGTTCATCAGCTTAGAAATCACCTGTTCTGAGCTTTAGAACAATTGTAATGATGTGAGTTGTGCCCAGAGGATGGATAACATGATTCATGTTAATGAGAGGTTTTAATAATTGAGTTCAGTGTTGTTGATGATGAGATTAGAGATGTCAGATCTAACATGTTCTTGCTAAGCTTGACTTTTAAAAGTATTCTAGAAAATAAAATCTGTGATGTACTTATATGCTGCAGTGATTGTTAAGACTGAGAATCACAGGTATTTGAGTCGGAAACATGGTATGTGACTCCCTTGGATAGGTGTGAAAGCTAGAAGAAAGTCAGGTAGTAAATGGAGTGAAGTTTCTTATTGCCAATTAACTCCAGAATCACTTGAGAAATGCAGTTTATCAGCCAACTTACTGTATCCTCACCACTACAGCAAATACCTCTGCAGTCCAAAATATCAGATAGAGCTTTTAACCCTCACCAGTAATCAAGGCTTTGTAGGTTAATGTAGGTTTGCTCTCCTAGATCATGTGTTGAGCATGGTATTTCAAACAGGTTTACATGTCTTTAATGGAACATACTGTTGCATTTATGAGTAAAGTTATTCCTTTTGTTGTGAGAGAAACAATAAATATTTTACCTTTCTCTCTACTGTGCTAACTTTGAGGTGTTAACTTTTTATCTTGGATGTCAGTGGAAGTGAGTTTTGAATACACATGGGAGCAAATTCATTCAGTAAACAGTTGCTGCTGTTAAATAAATCAACCTTAAAGCTGCATTTTCAAGTCCTTACAATGCCAGAATGAGGCAGAGGCCCGTAAAATAACCTGTGGAAGGTGCATGAACTGTACAGGAGGCTTTAAAAAGAGGGTAAAATGTCTTTTAAAATCATTTTTCTACTTCCAGGCTGTTGCAGAGAATGCTTTTTGGGTTCTCTGTCCAATGTGATGATGGCTGACTTTCCAAATTATTTTTACAAGTGTTCTTTAGCAGTGACAGTTCCATCACATTGTGCTGTGGCACTCATGGGTAACTTCTGTCAGTGTAGATTTAGCTACTATTCTTGTGAAATTGAAATTTTCCCTAATAGAGAAAATGGGTTATTATTTTTTAAATATTCGTGAGGATGACACTGCTTTTAGTGGAACATCTTAGGTTCTGTAAAATTTTCATCTAATCTGTTTAGAGCGACAACTTTCTATTTGTTCTGGGTTTTTGGGTGTTTTTTACAAGTTGAAAGTATTTGAACTTTTCACTGAACTGTATTTTCATTTAAAAAAACAAGTTTTCAAAAGCCATTTTGCTCACTCTTCATCTTTGTATTTCTATGTAAAGAAAATAGTCTGATGCTTTCTTCATTCACTATTTGGGATAAGTAAGGAGGGGAGCCTTGAAAACACTTCATATAAAATTGAAGGCACAGATTTCTATTTCTGTGAGCCAGTAATAGTCTGAGTTGAAGATAAGAGGCTTGTTTTGAGGATTTTTGATCAGCTGAAAATTTTTGGAGTAGCTCTAGTCACGACAATCACAAAATTGTTTGATGGAAGGCTGCTCACCAATTTGTATTCATTTTTGGGTGGTTATTAGCAAGCTAATAACTCTGGTTGCTCTTTTGAAATTTGCTGTCATTTTGTCATTGTTCTGGAAGCAGTGGTGTCTTTCCAAGGGATCAGCCTGGCATTTTATACCACATTTCTCAGAGGTGATGAAGAGAAGTGCAGTGTATATAGACCAGTGTTGGCCAACGTTCTACCCAGATGAACCAATATCTTATTCAGGTGTTAAGAGGAAATTGGGTGCTTTGGCTTCTCCTCTGCCACATGACTGCACTTTGTGTGGGGCCACTACTGTGTTGTCCTTTCCAGAACCAATAAAAGTAAACAGGTACCTTGTACCAGTGGGTTGTGTTTGTCCCTCCCGTGGAAGTTACCTGAGCAGCAGCTGTAGAATGTGCTCATGACCGTGCTTTGCTGGTGGTCTGTATGTGGAGCTTTGTCACAGCCCTGCTAAGGAATGAGGTCTGGCTGCTTGTCTCCTTTGTGTTGTTAGCACCAGTGATGTTAAATTGTTACGCCTTCCGGAGGTGCAAGAGCTACTGTAGATCTGCAGTGGTAGCACTCTGTGTTGTAGATAGCTGGAGCTGATC
This sequence comes from Corvus kubaryi, assembly GCF_017639235.1. NCBI lineage: Eukaryota > Metazoa > Chordata > Aves > Passeriformes > Corvidae > Corvus > Corvus kubaryi. The sequence continues at coordinate 41,046,702 of NW_024582091.1, forward strand.
TGCCCCTGGAGCCAGGCTATCCCTGAAGCTGAGTTGGAGCAGAAGCTCTCTTCTTCCCCCATTCTGCAGGGCTTTTTTTCAGTGAAGGATCCCAGCAGTAAGTGACCAAGTCAAGCTACAGAGCAGAAAAGATGGAGGCAGGATCTCTCAGTCACAAGGATGCCAAACCAGCTGACAGCAAAAAGCTGTTAAAACTTAAAAGTATATGACAAACTCTAATAGAAATAGAATGCTGGATATTTTAGAATATTAATCTATTTTATGATCTCCCTTTTATAAATAAAGCTGTGTAACAAAGTGCTCCAGGGTCCTTTCAGATGAAAGACGTTAGATAATGGCGCCTTTAGATGTTTACCTCTTGTCTGTCTGGGCCTGTGAATTCGTTTATCACTGAAATGCTTCATTGCAACAACACTGTTCTTGCCCATGTGTGGTGTGAAACCATTTGAATGTCATTGTTATTTATTTTAGATAATTTATTAAGTTTCCTATTAAGGTCTCTGGCTTGAATTAAAACACTGAAAGGAAATCTCTACATAAAGCTTCCAAATAAAATACATAGCCAGGCAAGATTAAAAATAAATAAATAAATACATAAAAGTCAGGCAGGAGGTCTGTTGGGCTTGTCCTTGTGCAAACCACCCACAAAGGGATTAGTTCCCAGTTACTGAAAGGAATGGAAAAAACATGGGTAGCAGATAAAAGAGCATAGGGAGGGGATGCAAAATAAGACAAAAATAGCTCAGTTGAAATAAACAAGTCTTGCAGAAAAGGGGCAAGAAAAGAAGTGCATGCTGAAATTTTAACACAAAAAATGTGAGTTGTTATACAGGAGCGGGGCATCCTGGGCCTGGATCTGATCCAGAGCAGGCAGGGTGCCTTGCTTACATACAGACTGCAGTTTGGTTTTGCCTGGCCCTTTCAACCTGCCCATGGCTGACCAGCTGCAAGAAAGGAGATGGCAATGCTGATACAAGTAAGAAAGCTGCTTTCCTGAAATGCAAGTTTGCTTGCTTTGCTTGGAATTGGCATATTAGGGCCCTTGTCCACCCACTAAGCACAGAATACTCAAGTATTCTACTGTTTTGTAGGATGAAGCCCAAAAGTGTAAAAAGATGCGTGTTTTTGAGGTTTTGGATGTTATTTGCCTGGGTGATATTTTCTTGCTCTCTTTCCCAAGGAAAGCCTTTTGGAGCCATCAGAATGCTATAGGCAAATGGAAGTCAATCACAAGGGCTTATCTAAAACATCCTGATTTTGGCTGATTTCTCCACAAATGGACCTTACTTGCTATAAGATCATTTAAATGAGATCTGTGTTGCTTCCATGTTTGTTATCAGAACTGTAATCCTTCACCTGTGCCAAATTATTGTCTGCAAACAGGCTAAATTACTGAGGGCAGAAGAAGAGTCTATAATGTGACTTAGTACTTTGGAAGGGTCCACCCATGTTCTCAGTTTTAAATTTCAAAACAAACACACCCTGAACATCATGTTGTGCCTTTGTTATACCTTCTGGCAACCTGTGGTTGGTTTCCGCTTTGCATGGCTGGCACTTCGTGGTGGCATTATCGATGGGGGTTTTTTCCACATGGCCTTTTTAGATCTCTGTTTAAATGGTACAAATAAATGATGATGATGATAGTAGCAATAATAACAATAACCATTGTCATCATCATCTTTAATTTTACTGCTGCTTTTTTTAATAAGCATTTCTGTAATTTTGTCTTCCTGCCCCCTTACAGTGTCACCCTTTTTCATTAAAATATATATTAATAATTAAGTTACCATATTTTGCCTCTTATTCTTTTATTCCTTTTGAAGCCCTTTATGTGAAATCAGTGCTCGTGAAAAGCTAGAAGTTGACTATTCTGAAGGATAATCAGATACCAGTTAGAGTGGATATGCAAAAATGTGACAGCTGCAAGAATTTTTTCAGCCTTTCAGGTTTTGTACTCACCTGTTGCCAGTCCTGGTGCAATCCCTACTGCCAGTGCTGGGGTGGCTTCTATGTGGCATTCCCTATACATTGGGATCAGGGCTGCATGTATAATTGTCTTCTAAGTGAAAGATTTCAATTATTACTGTCCTGTCTTAAGAGTGTAGCCAAAGGCAATCTGCAGGTGATTGGAAAGATGCCACAAATTCTTACCTACAGAATCTTGTATAAATTGGAGAATTGTAAACCTGCTGGTTTATGACCAGTATCCAAGGGTTGTTATATACAGTATGGCTGAAGGTTTATAAAGTAGGGAGACATTGCAGATTTCAGTTCTCCTTACTAACCTGTGTTTGGTGTTTGTAAGTTAAAAACAGAATGGCTGTTTTCATTTAAAACATACATTAATTGAAATAGTTAAAAAAAAAAAATGCAGAGTGATAATTTGTGTTGTATCAAGCAAAGCTCTGACTCTGTTGAAGCTTTCTTGGACACTGCAGTTGTCTTTGTCAGCCCAAACTTGGCATACCTGTGTGAAGCATCCTCTTCATTGTAGCTTTGAATGGATCCACAGATCGATGCTATGCCCAGATATTCAGTGGTGCAGGTGAAAGGAGTGTGATGAAAGAAGTGGTCTGCTTTACACCCTTGTACATAATCTGCTGTTTAGCACTTCTCAATTCATGGTCTTCACTGGTGGTATACTGTCCGACTTCCAGAATTCTGTAGTACTGGTTTTATGGTTGTGATAAAACAATCTTCTGAACTTTCTGAGAAGGTGCTCTTTGAAAAGTGTAATAATTTTTTCTTCCTTTTTAAATTCTGTCATTAACCATACTTGAATTTTGCTTTTCACAGTATTTCTCATTTTGAAATTAAACTCTTCAGCTTTACCTGGTTCTTAGTGCTACTTTGTCTGGCTCATCTGACTCCTTGTCTTAATTACATCTGCTCCAAACCCCATCTGTTTTTCTGAAATGGCTCAGTCTTACTTTCTGTTGTGCTATTTAGGCTCCCACTGCTTAATTGTTTGGGCCAGAGGTTTCTGCCTGAACTTTATGGTGTTAAGACAATTTAACGAGTTCCAGGTGTTCATTAAGGTCTTCAGGTGTTCATTGCAATTGTGATTTGAGGCATTTGGTCTGCTAAGGCTCTATGCTGTCATGTTATAGAAACATAAGTATGTTAAGCTGCCTGTGTTGTTATATTAGCTTGCTTATACATACACTGCTTAGTGTTCTAAAAATATTCCTTGACAGAATTTTAACTTTATTATACGATTGAACTTTCAATGTGATGAGAAAAAAAAGATAGTTAAAACTTCAAATATTGACCTTTTGAAAACAGGACTGAAAAAGAAATACGGAGCAGGTTTTGCCAGAGGCAGAGAGAGAGAGGAAAAAAAAAAGTTGGTGTTGGCTCTGGCAATTTTTAGAATTAATTTAGAGTTAATCCTAAAATAGAATTAATAGTAGAATTAATTGTCACTCACTTGAGACAGGACAGCATGAAGTTTTACATGTTAAAGGCTTTATCCACAGTGGTTAAAAGCATCCATAGAGTATCAGATCAAACATCCAGATGGCATGGTGTCCTGTCTCTGGCTGTGACTGGTAATCAACACACAGAAAAGAGTTTAAGCACCAGTAAGCTCATAATTATGCTTTTCTGATACAGATTCAGGAGTCTGCAGCTCAGGAGCTCTCTGGGCCAGGTACATGGGCCTGGTTCCTATGACTTCTGTGAATTTGTGTCCTTATGACTTTCTTTTGTGAATTTGCCTTACTGCTTTGCATCAGTGTAAAATTTTGACCCATCCTGTATAGTGAATTGTACAATTTACCTGTGGGTTGTGTGGAAAAAGTATTTCTTTTGTTTTTGAATATCCATACTTCTGATTTCGTTCAATGATCTTTTTTTCTTCTGCACTGGAAAATGTCGCTCCAGTAATTTGTTTTCCTGATTTGAATTGTGCTAGTCTGTTGCTCATACAGAATCTAATGTACCCATACATCTAATGTACCTGAATCATCTGGTTTCTTCCCCTGTTCTGAGTGTCTTGAAGTTGATGTATATGCGTTTTGAGACTAGAGGAACAACAACCACACGTAGTAGAAATGAAAACCCATACAAGGACATAATGCTGGTTTCTGTTTTCTCCTTCTGCCCCACCTCCTTGCAGTTGCTAATGAAGGCCAGTGTAATAATGACAGTTGCCACTTGTTATAGTTAGGGCTGATGTGTTTCTTTGAAAGAAAGCCTACTGGGGAATATTGTAACTGGTGACGGATAGAGGACCTGACATGGGCTCCCAGTACAATTCCTGCTTCATTGTTCCATGTACTATTTATCAAAACAGTGGCGATGAATGATGATACGTATTTATTTTTTTTTCAGCGTGAAGGATGGCTGCATTCAGCATGCACACAGGCAGATAGAAGAAGTTGAGCAGCTTCAAAAGCTATGGCAGTCAGACTGTCAAAATCACATTGGCAGACGTGGAGTCTTGTATGTACAGATGGGACCTGAAAGTGAGATCTGTTTGCTCATGGGGGTAAAGGGAGCTTGATTTGACGAGACTGCTGCAGAGAACAGCTGGCTTGCTTGGCTGTGACCGCATCTTCACATGCCATGTAAGAGGCTTGCACTAAATATATTTTTTTTTCTTTTTCTTTTCTTTTCTTTTTTTTTTTTTCCCTGCAAGCCGTGTATGTTAGCGGGCGCTGTGCAGCATTCATGTACCATGTCCTCTCTGGGGCACCAGCTACCTTTGCAGCTCTGGCCTGCCCATGGGGTCGTCCTGAGCTGCTCAGTGCGTGGGGGCTTCATATGAGGGGTGAAGAGACAGGAAAGCTGCTGTCACAGTTTACCTTTGCTCATGCTCTGAAGTGTCTGCAGGAAAGCCAACAGAGGAACAGAGGCCACTTTTCCATGTAGTAGAGTTATGGTAGGAGAGCACAAAACAAGTAGGACGCAGGCTGTGAGCCCTCATTCCTCCAGGGACCTGAATTCTTACTGGGTTTTGTGTTGAGATGTGTGCCTGTGCTCAGGAGATCCATCCTATATCCCTTGGAGAAATCTTATTAAGTGGCATCAAGCCTTGAAGCTAAAGCAAAGTCACTTACCTGCTGGCTAGAAGATCAGGGTTTTTTTGTTATACAGTTGTCAATTCAGAGCAGCTCTTCACCTACTGAGTTAATGGAAATACGTGTGTTTGAAATGTTGGGAGATTCTTCTTTCTGGCATCTGTTGCCTTTATGTATTTAATGTTGTCATATAATCAATGATCTGTATCTTTTACTTTTGTCATGAGAAATAAGATAATCTTTATTTGTTTTAAAATGTGAGCATTAAAAATTTGTGCATGTAGGCAGTATACTTGATTTATCACTCTTGACTGGATAATAGGTATGAATTATTTTGTTAGGCTTGGTTCATGGTAATACTGATGTACTGAAGTATTGATCTGTTTTCTGGTGACTGGTTTTTGTGATTGCCTTTCTCAGAAAGGTTTCATGCATTGAGGGAAAGACTTGTGGGTCTTACTACAGGTGTCTACTTTCCTGGCTTTGATCATGCTGCGTACAGTGCATACTCTGATCTCAGCTACTTAATTCAGTAACATTTGTCCTCCTTGAAAATGGTGAGCATTTTTTAAAGTTCTTTTAAAAGTTTTAGTGAGGAAGACATTAAATGTCTAATACCTGTGTTGTTGAATGTAGTAAAGTAAATATATGGAAATGATGCAACATAATGAGCATGTTTCCTTGAGAAGATATGACAATGCAAAGAGTAGGTGAAGGACACAGGCACCTACAAACTAGAGCAAGTGTACAAAGGAACAAAATTGCCAGAAGATAAAGATTTGGAAAGAACAGAAAAAAACTAGGACACAATAGTAGTTAAAGGGATAAAGTCCATAAAGAGTCATTGTATTGGGAAATGGAAAAAGAGAAATTTTGCAAGGGAATGCAGACATTAACATAGATTAAGTTCTCACAGCATAATTATTACTTAAAATGTTCTTTAAAATGTCATAGGCACTTATTTTTATTGTCCCTTGAGTCCTTGTAAATTCTGATTTTTTAATTTTTGGTTTTTGTCTGCGTAGAGAGCCGAGTTGTGCCCAGTGACAAGCCCAGAGGTGATGGGCACAAACTGAAAGACAGAAGGTTCCCTCTAAACATCAGGAAATGCTATTTTACTGGGAGGGTGACTGAGCTCTGGGACAGGTTGCTCAGAGAGGTTGTTTACTTGGAAATACTTGAAAGCCACCTGAACATGGTCCTGGGCAGCCAACTCTGGGTGTGACTCTGCTTGAACTTGGGCTTGGGCCAGATGACCTCCAGAGGTCCCTTCCATCCTCCACTGTGCTGTGATTCTGCAAAGAAGTCCTTTAATTATAAAAAGGAACATTTTGTTGCTATTTGCATATAAAATGCTCAGCCAACCTAGTGGATGCTTGTAAAAAGATACATTCACCTCTAGATACTAAAATGAGCTTCCATCCAAATAAATGTGTAAAACTATTTATTTCAGTGATAAACAGGGCCAAAAGGGAAGCTTCAGACCAGTGTGAATTTGGGGCTTTATGTTCTCTAGCTGCAGAATAGAGGTTTTGGATGGCACTGTTGATTAAACATCTTATTATGGAGTATAATGTTCAGAAACAACCTTGCTGCGCCTTGTTAGCAGCACTGAGTATTCAGTGTTTGACTCACTGGGATGCTTACTAATGTATTCTTGGGTGAGATCTAAAGCCTTTTGTTTGAGAAATTATTTTTTTAAAGTAGAAATGCAAAATTAATGGAGAGATTAATTGCTGTCCAAATCTGATTATTTGGCAGGGCTTCATGTGTAAATCCATTGGCATCAGTGCTTGGTCTAAAGTTATGATGGATATTGACACTAAAATGTGAAGCACTGGCATTTTAAGATGACTCACTTTAGGAAGAAATACTCTTTACATCAGTCCTTCAGTCTGAACTGTTATTTGCTTTTGATAAGGGTTATGAAAAAATATTGATTGAAGGTTTACTGAGAGACAGAAATGTTGCAGGCATGCAAAGTTAGACAAGGTAAAGCCCTTTGGAGAGGACTGTAGAGGGGAAAGCCTACTTTCAAAGACCTAGAATAGTATGTGTGATCCAAGACAGATACAAGCTAATTGGCTGACCTTACTGCATTTTCTATAAGGTTTGGCTTGAAAAGCAGAGAAGTAACTTCCAGTCGAAGGAAATTTTGTGTCTGCTTCTTTGAACTTCATTCTATGACTTGCATTAGTAATTGTCATTGTAGCTTGAGATGAATTACAACTTTTTAAAATGGTACAGTATTTTTTTGTTCACATTTTTATTGTTTTGAATGTGAAAGAAGCTGTGGAAGTGCACAGTGTTGTTGTATCTTTGGACCACTAGTCCTAATTTATTTACTTGCATTAATTTGTGCTCCAGTTCCACTCTCCCTGTGATTTCCCTTTAACTTCGTATCTACGTCTTATGCTGCTTGGGATAGATGGCTTAGCTGGGAATAAAGCTCATTTTTCTCAGAATCACTTAATGACTCTTTGTGATGCTAGTTTCTGTAAGGGATGCATTCATATTTTTCTTAGTTTTTTTCCTTTTTCTGAGAGTATTCAAAGCTTCACCTTGTTTCCCAATGTCTAAATCTAAATTTTAGTGTTTATTTACTTTTTTTTTTCTGAATGGCAAAAGTGTCTTTTTATTACTTAAAAAAAAAAAAGCACACCTAATATGAAATGCTATCTTAGTTCCCTGATATGTGACACAGCAGTAATCAAATATATTGTGTTTCATTCTCCATATCAGAGATTTACATAACACTTGAGTCTTCTGTGACTGTGGAGTTTAATAAAATTTAGATTGCATCTTTGCTTTGATATAAAAGTTATTGTTTTTCAAGATACTGGATTTTGCTTCTCATATTTCCTCTCCATATAACTGTAACTGATAGATGCAAATCCATCTGCAATTCAGCTCACTCTCTTGCTGCATGCTACAAGGTAAATTTGATTTTTATGGAGGAACTTGAAATAATACTTCAATAAGAAAGAATGGTTAAGTTTATGAAAAGAATATTGCTTTTTGCTGTCTGAAAAACCAGACTTTGCCTTTGTAGGTCTCTTTGAAAGAAAGAAAATGCCATGGAAACAGGAGGTCGTCTTAATATCGGGGGGAAAAAAAAGGAACATTGGGTTAAGCAACATCTTGGTTACTATTTAGTTGGCCTATTTGGATTTCAGCATTTATGGGAAAAGGTGCTGTCTACAGTTTTTAAAAGTTGAACTATCCAATTACAGATTCTGTACTGGTTCATAAATGGAAAAGATTCAAAAAGTTAATTGCAAGTGAAACTAGTCAGTTGGGATTAAATTGCTTCAGTCAGTGGAAAAAAAGAAATGTTTCTGGGGAGTCTGACATATGTTTGCTTGGAAAAAATACTTTGTGATAATAATAATGTCCATTTAGCAGAAGCTATTCACAGCAGGAACTTCACTTTAGAAGTCGGCTAGCAAGCACCATGTAGTTAAATATTTTGTCTTGCTGGGGGTGCATATTTGATGCTGTCTCTGGCTGCTGTGCAATGGCAGCAGGGTTTTGAGTGTGGTGAAAGAAATGAGATGGGAGAGCAGAGCAGAGGAAGAGAGGAGATTAAAGCAGAAGCGCTCACTCCAGTAATAATGAAAAAGAAAATATCCTGCAAGACCCCTGTTCTCTTTGTCCCTCCTCCCATTTGATGGTATTGAGAAGTAGTGTTTGAACCAGAGCAGGAAACAGTCTTTCTTTTCAACAGATGTCTTCCAGGAATTTCCAGTAGTGAGTAAATAGATGTGTTCAAGGCTGGGACTGCATGTTTCTTTTTATAGGCAGATACTATTTTTGTTACGATCTATTTATAATGCTTTACTTTTTTAGTTCACTGGAGAGAAGCTTGTTTTTCATATGATCATTTTTTGGTCCTCACGTTTTCCATGTCTTGGGAAGCTTCTGCTGAGTTGTTTCAAAAGTTAGGGGTTTTTTTTAATTTTTTTTTTTTTAAATTGGTTGGTGGCTTGAACATGTAGTATTTTCTAGTTAGGCAGTCAAGCTGTTTGGTGGTTAATAGGCTTAATTTTAGGTGATTTTAATTTTCTTGAAAGATCTGTGATGGCCAGCACTGTTCAATTCTCTCATTATTTGTAGAACTCTGCTTTTGAATGTTCTTTTCTAGGAGTGCAGTAGGAAACAAACAAATAAGCAACTCTGTTTTTTGGCAAACATTAGAGAAATTGTTGAAAAAAGGAAAAGAGATTGAAAGCTGCAAAGTCAGTAAGCTTGTGTGAATCTCCTGGAGAAAGAATGTAGATGTACTCTGCAGGTTGTCATTTACATAAAAAATTTAATTTGGTACTAGTACTATTAGTGTGCCAGTGCAAGCAATGATGATGAGTTCTTTTAATCCTCATGTCAGCGTTTACATCATGAATTACAAGAATTAAACTCTTCAAAAGGGTAGGAACCCGAAGAAACGGGACAATGGATCATCAAATTTGGCCACCAGTAGGTCACAAACTGTAATACCAAGTTCACTGCATAATTCAGTAACTTGGAAATTGATCACACAAGTTGTATCAGATAAAAATTTTCTCTTGCAGTAAAAAAAATCCACTCCTTTTGTCTCAGATGTTGCAAGTTTCTATTTAATTGAGACAATGAAAATTGTAAGTCCTTGCAATATTTTTTTTCTTACCTCTAAGAAAGTATTTAGTGGCAACATCATTGATAATCTGTAATTGCTTCAACGTACTACTGAAGTACTAACTCTCTCACATGCAGCTGTCAAGAGAAATGCAGAGGGCTGTTTGATACAGCTTAATTGGTAGGAGTTACTGGGACCTGAAGGCGGCCTGCTTGTAAGTGTGCGCAGAGATAACCAGATGCTCCACTCCCAGTATTGTCTTCTTCATACTGTCAGAAGTCTTTTTAGGTGTCTGTTACTGTTCTAATGAGAGACTGCAGATATTTCACGAAATCAGTTATTTCAGTCTTTTCCTCTGAACAAAGGGAAATTGAAGTAGTGTTTCATGTGATTGCTGAATTGCTACCAAAAGTGCCCCAAAATCAATCCTTTGTGTGAGAAGATGTCTCAACACATGCTGCCTTTTTCAACTTGTATATATGGACTGTAGAGAGATCAAAATACAAGTGCAATGCAGCTGAGTTACACCTTTTAAACATAGTGGGAAAATCACCTAAATAATCTGAAGTTTATAGAAAATTAATGCATTCAAGTTGGGTTATGAAAAAGAAAAAAACTTGTCTGCATAATAGCTGTTCTTGGAAGTACATGTTTGCATGAATCGGTTGGTTTGTTTTATACGTTGCCTATTTTTTTAGCTTAGAACAGGTATAGAGATTGTGACCTACAATATTTTTAGGCTTTAGGGCAATTTCTAAAGGAAGACAGTAAATTACTAAATCTAAACACAGCGCTCATTTGTGAGGAGCTTGGTGAAAATCTATTTCATTTTGGTCATCCTCCTTAATCTTGATTTCTCTTCTGCCTTTAGGGGAACAATACTACCATGCATTTTAATAGTGTAAAGTAAGTTATTAATTTTGGGGTGTTAACTTGATAGTATTTCTATGCATTTCTATCGCTATCTCTTATGGATTGGTTGTGGTTCTTTTATCTTTTTCAGTCTTGCTATAGGCTGGGGCTTACTTCAGAGCCTGTCACGACTGGTTCATATTCAAGCAGAAGAATGACAGCCAAGCTGAACGCTGCGCTGAGACTGCAGCTCTGTAGCAGTTCCAGCTCCTGCAGTCCCGGGCAGGCAGACTTTGGGAAAAAGAGCCAAATTTGCCTCTTAGGAAAACTGCAGCCACATCAGTGAAGCCACTCGGATTGAAGGCTGCTTAATAGTTCTGTAAATCAGGTTAGCTGTCCATGCCTCCTTTTGGGCTATGCTAAACTGGCCACTTCTGCACTGTCTGTACAGTGACAGTTGCCATGGATAAAAGAATTACATTATTTTTTTTTTACTTTTCTTGACATACAGTGCCCAAGCATGACACGAGAATTGGCTTCAGAGGCATAGGAGGTATGTCAGCTCTCCAGATGCTCAATGAAAGCAATTCAAATTCTCTTCTGATTACAAAAGAATCAGTCATGGTTTTATCTTCACAATAAATAATGTATTTGTGAAAAGATACATAGCCTTAAAAATTATTATGTGTAATAATTGTTGTATATTAGGATTTTTTTTCAGGAGGATGAGCTAGTAAGAAAAGAAACATTGCTATATTTTTTGTAATATTTTATTGCTTACAGCATATTAATGACAGATGGTAGTTGTCACTAATTATATTACTACAGAAGAAGCAGCTCTGGAATGAGCTGCCTTTTTTTGTGTCTTGGTTATCTTTTATTCTGTGAGGAAAGTCCAGTGCCCAAATGGTTTGGTGTATTGAAGTTGAAAGCATCTATGCTGGTAAACCAGCTTCTCACTCATTAAATGCTTTCATTTTACCTAAAATAGGATTGTACTAGGCTGTTGCTTGGCACGTTGCACCTGTTCTAGTGTTGAAATGAGTGGGTACAGTATATTTTAAAAAGTGTGAAAGAACACTATGGCAGATGAAACACCGAGTGCCCAAATGTCACAAAATTCCTGAATTAAATTTGACTGTGACACAAGTTTCTACTTTATGCACAGGCTTCATGAACAAATCTTTAATTACACAACCATATAGTGGGATTTCCTCTCTTTCATACAGCAGAATACCTAGCCTGCTTGCATTTACTGTGGAAGGCTCCAAAACCATCATCACTTGTTATAATGGTGCTCAAAAGTAAAAAGACTTCAAAAAGCCTATGGAGGAGAAGTACCAACCTATGTTAAATGTTTGTCACTGCCAGTTGTCTGTGATAGTAATCCCTGGAAAATTGTTTAAAAATTAATGTTCGAATCCCTGACTGGCATGCAGTAAGAGGCTTGTTAACAAGGTTTAAAAGTTAGGAGAGTTGTAGCACATAGCACGGAAATTTATGTCAGGAGTTTTGCAGCTATGAAGAACCATGCCCATTTCACATATCAAACTGAAAGGTGCTGAAAAATACAAAACCAATTGTGTTTCTACCCCGTATTATACTTAAAGAGGCATAAATTTATAATTACAGGCTAGTGGTGAAGAATCAACCTGAGTAGGTGTTGAAGAATTAGAATTGCATTGTTAGTAATCAACTATAATAATAATTTTATAATGAGTAATAAAAATATGGCAATATGTAAAATATGACATATGCATAATATAACATACATTATATGCACTATATATCATTTATTATGTAATTATAATGTAATGATGATGATAATAATAATACAGGACCAGAATAGGCTTTGATCTCATAATTGACCTTGCTTTGAAGATACTTGCAGTGATCTCTTTTCTGGAGCCAGTTCCTGGGCTGGTGCTGCATTCCCTAAATGCTGCAGTGTGGTGAGTGTTTGCACAGGCTTTTACACAAGAGCAGAGTTATCTTAAGGGGCAAGAAGGCAGTTGCACTTGCACCAGTTTTTCTGCACCAGACCTAGTGCTCATTAGCTCTGGGGAGGGTCAGATGAGCTGCCTGAGCCCCTACAAAATTAATTTTGTAGAGGAATTAGTGCCATTTCTTCTTTTTCTGAGGTTGCTGTCCATTTTACTTATTCAGATTATTGTGTGTATGAGCTGTTCACTGATTCTCTCTTTGGGTTGTGCTTAGCAGTTTGTGGGCTCTTCAGTCTTGTGCACTGCAAAGATTAACCTGTAAAGCTCATCATGTGGATTTTATGAGGCAATGATTGGGTTTTAACATGGCTTTGGGTTTAGTTCTGAATGCCATTTGAGGAGGAAAGAGAAACACAAAACCATCACATATTTTAGAGGGAAGTAGGAAAGGAGCTGAAGGAAGGCTGTGTATGGAAAGCAGTTTTATAGGAGTTGGTATCTTGTTTGCTCTGGCTGTTCAGGGTAAAAGAAATAATGAACCTATGTTGCTGCAGCCTAGCAAATTAAGGGTGCATGCACTAAAAATGCAAGAGTAGTTATCCAGTAAACTAAATTACCAAGGGAAATAGTAGAATTGTGAATTTAAGCCCATGTAATCGTAGGATAGATGAGGCTCCTGTCCATTGTCTTAGTTGTTGTCTTAGGACCAGTGTCATTGTTTCTGAGATTTGGCAGCAAAACAATTGGCTGAGGAGCTCTCCTAAAATTAAAATGAGAAACACATTAGGTGTCAGTTATTTGATGGCTGTGGTAAACATAAAGTTCAGAATAAGCTCCTTTTGATTTAGGTGCTGTCATCTGAGCTGCATCTTTAGTGTCAGTTCAGCCAAGCAGGTCTGGCTTATATAGGGAATGGAAAGGCTTTGCTTTTTCCAGTTTCAATCTTACTGTTTTGGGGGTTAGAGGTGACATTTTCTCAGTCATTTCCTTGCAGTGAATTGTTTCTGCTCTTTCCATTCACTTCTGGGTTTATGTGTAGATAAAAGGTTTGGGTTCATTTAGGCACCTTGAAAGGTTGCTCCTTTATGGCCAAGAAAGCTTCTCCCTGTGTAGTGAGTGACCATGAGTTCTCAGCATTATCTATAAAAGCCTGCTGAGGAGGATGACAGTGTTTCAGTAAGCAATAGCTGATGATTTGGCACCAGCTCCAACTGTACAGTCTTTGGTAAGTGACTGTTTTGGTCAGTCACTTAATCTTTTCTGGTTTGATTTTCCCTTTATAAAGCATGAGTAATGTTAACTCCCTTGTTGAATCCTTTTATTCATATGTAGATTTTAAACTTCTGGGACACTTTATTGTAGCGTATTTGCACAAATCTAGCACTGTGGGATCCTTGTCTTAGTTGAAGCCTTAGAGCACTATCATAAGTAGTGGCAGAAATAATAAGTTCCATTCCCTATTTATAAACCTCACAATAAGTAAGAGAGCTCTTTAGGTTGGTACTTAGTATAAGCCCCCACAGACTGATGAAGGCTTTAATCAGGAAATTGTTATCATATGAACTCAACAGAACGAAAGTTGAATTTATGAGGGAGTTAATTTTTCAACCATATATTCCCAGTGCAGGCCCTCATTAAAATGAAAGTCATGTTTAGAATGTGCACAATTAATTCAGGAGAATCTACAAAAATGTTTTAAATACTGGGAACAGTACAGCCTGACATTAAGGAGAGTATCCCCCAAACATGAAGAGTTCTGGAGTTAATGTTAAGTTTCATGTATTTGGCTTTCTTCTAAACTGAGAAATTTAAACTGTATGAACTAGTAGTCTTCTGTGATGTGCTTTAGTGGTCAAAGTTGTGCCTGTGAATAAGTGTATTCCAGTTCAGATCAAGCTGACTAATTAAAACATGTAGAAATCCATATTTTCTATGAGTTTTTTTCCCCCAAGTTTATAGCCAGAAAACAAAGAGAAAGCCTTACATGTTGATTAGCAAAGCCTTTCCATGTGGCATTTTTTCTTCCCTATGGAGGATGGTGATTGTTTTGAAAGGAAGGGACTGTCATCTCTCCTGAAGCTAGATTGCATCACTATTCCTTCAGGTGCACTGGGATGTGGCCATCCCTCTGCAGCGTGGTTCTTAATGGAATTTTCTGCTACAGAGCGAAAGTCATCAGTCCCTGTTAATTTAGAAAGAGTGGGGGAAGATGACATAGCCATTAATCCTTAAACAGATAAATAGGCAGAATTTTTGAATGATGCATGAGGTTTCAGGAAGCTTTTAGAGTATGTGAGAGATTCTTACACTGAGATCCCTTGGGACACAGGAATGATATAAAGCAAGATTTTCAGCATTTTAGTAACCTGTTCTTAATGTGATTTATATCTAGGCTTACCGCTGAGCTCTGCATTTTGTGCAAGTGTTGCACTTGCAGATGTTGGCATATATGATATTATTCATGTGTAACTGTGATTGGATTTTTTGTTTACTTGGAAAGCCTTACAACGTATAAAAATGGTAGTCGGTATTTCTGCAGTATCAGAAAGATCAAAACTATAAATTTGTTTTTTAAGATATAAATGCTCTCTCCCCCTCTCCAACTGTGTTGTTAGAGACAAATCTTGAAATACTATTTTTAGTCCTTGCTGAAACAAAACATGTTAGTAAATATTTTATTTTCTGATTATTAGCCCATTTTATAATCTCAGTTCATAAATTTGCAATTCAGATTTTGTCTCACTTCATTACTAGCCTAATTTCTTACTTTTAAAGACACAATCTCCAGCTGAGCTAAAATATAAGTTGTCTGGTGGAGAAAATCTGTTAGAGAAGCACCTGGGCAGACCTTCAACATATCCTCTTATTTGAAAGCCAGAGATAATCTGCTGCAGAAATAAAAATAGCATCTGAATTATCCAGAGAAGTCAGAGAATGAAGCTACTGGATTAGAATACTGCTCATTTGTATGTAAATGTACTGTCTTTGTTCCTGAATTTGATCCTTAAGATCTGTTAATATGGAAGAATAAGGGATTCTTGAAATTGATGCAGACAGATGCACACAGGTTAGTGCTGTGTGGCTAAATCATGATGTACATGGTGGGGATTATCTGAAAAAAAAAATCTATACTTGAAAAAGTCAAGCTGAATGCCTTGGGAGAGCAAAGCTCTGTATCTACGATTGCTGAGGCTAGTGATCCTCCATGACTTTAATCATATAAAGACTTATATTTGCTAGAAAGTTTCAGTGCCTAGAAAATCAAGTGGTAGATGCCTGCATTTTAGTAACTATACCTTGCTGATTACCTGGGAATAAACATTACCCAAATGAATGGAATTATTTTGTGGAAGGCGTTTTTTTTCCCTAACTTGGCTACAGGGGTTTTTTTCTGCATAAAATTGAGGGAAAGAAAGCAGGGAAATAAAAGAAAGGAAAAGGAAAAGAGACCCTTTAGAACTAAGATTTCAGCCAAACTTGCAAATAGTTATTTGCATATTTGAATCTCATGGTAGCTCTATGGCTGTGTTCAGTTATCTGCAGCTTAGGCTCTCTCGACTGTGTCCTGATGCCATGCACTTCCAGGCTGTACTGGAGTTGTCATTTAGAGACTTGGTGTCATGGAAATGTACCTAAGTAAGTTTACACACATGGCTGTGTGGACTTTACGTGGCATTCTGTCCATACCTAAAATTATATAGAATCAGGTCTACTGTCATGGTTGCTCATCATGTCATGAAAGAACAGTTCTGTATCTTTCTGTCGCAGGAAAAAATCAGGAAACAAAAATGAAGGAAAACAGAACTGCTTATTTGAAAAAAGGGAAGCATATGAAATCAAGAAATTGAGAAGTAATGTTAGAATTAGAGCTATTAGTCTTCCTCAGTTCTTCTTCTTCATACGTGCTATGGCTGTCTGCTTGCAGAGATACGCCCATTTCATCGGTTTTGTTCTTTGGGTCCTTTGCTCTCACCAGGATGCATTTTGCGTGGTGCAGGCAAAGAGAGAAGAGTCAATAGGTCATGGCTCCAGAGTGACTTTGATGGGTGCAGTGGTGTGCCTCTGGATGCTTTATGCCCTGTTGGACAGGCACGCTTTGGTGCCTGTGGGCACAGCAGCCGGGAGAAGGTGCGCGTGCGCGCAGTCCTGCTGTTCCAAAGGCAGCTTTTTCCACAGCCAGGAAATGTTGCATTCTTTCAGTTTAGCAATTTTTTCCCCTAAAATTATGTAACTTTTATAAGTTGAATCTAATGTTCTTAAATGTTCCTAATGTTGAGAGAGAGATTATTTGCAATAATTTTTGGATGCACTGGACTATTTTGTCTTACAAAACAGAAGACTAAAAATATGTAATTAGACAAATGACAAGAAGTTTGTAGGAGCTGGCATTTCCTAGTATTTGCATTATTATTTATTAGCTTAAACTTGCAGTCAAGTTTAAGCTAATAAATAATAATGCAAATATTTTTTGCTTAGCCACAGTCTTGCTTTTTTTGCTTAACCACACTTAATCTGTCTAATTAATAGAATTTTTTTATAGCATCCCGTGCACTACTTGCAGTAGTCAGTCTCTGGACATGCTTTTTTGCACAGCCGTAATGTTTTGCTGATCTCTTTAAGTTTCATGGTTATTGGTCTGTAGCACTTGGTATAAAATTGAGAAAGGTCATCTGAAAATAATTGTCTTGAAGGAAGAAAGCATGCTATATTTGATTTTTGTTTGGCTAGTGCACTTCACAATCCGTTATCTCTTCCATTTGTGTGACTTGTTCCCCACTTAATTTCATCTTTTACCTCCCGGCAAATAGCAATATGCCTCAGCATAATGATGAGCAGCAGCAAAGGTAAAAACAAATATATTTATATTTTTCCCTGCCTTCCAAATTTAGAACTGAAAATAGAAACTAGTTAATGTCTACTGTTCAGAAGGGTAACAAATAAACATGGTTTGGGGGAAAGGCTGGATATACTTCAACATTTTTCTATACTGTGCTTTTCTGTAGTATGTAAAGATTTTGTAAAATAGTTTAGGAGTGATGCTGACAATAAAAAGATAAGCAGAAGGATAATTAGCTTCTGGAAACAACGTGTAGCTTTTATTTCACTGAGACTTTGGAGGCTCAACGCCAAAATACACGGAACTGTTTGCAGGATGAAGTGCGTGACATAAAAAGCAGCACAGTGCGTGCAGAGTATTTGGAGTCCATCAAGGCTTGGAATAACACCTTTAATGCGCATATCCACCTACTGCTGTTTAATAATTCTGCCATCAGTGCCTACTGTTCCTCCTCACTATTAAGTTAGCCCTCTCAATACTGCAGCACAATTTTGTATTTCCATTGTCACTTGGGTGATCAGATGCTGGAGGATGTTCCCCACAGAGGCAGAGGAGTCTCCATTCTTGCAGCTACTCAAAACCTGACTGGATACAGCCCTGGGCTGGAGCAGGGACTCCAGCTGATCCTGCTCTGAACAGGGACAAGGTGATCTCCAGAGATGCCTTCCCATCTCAATTCTGCGATGAGGTAGCAAAGAGGGATAGCTTTCATTAAAAAATGCTGAAAGTGTTGGGTCATGTGCAGACTCTGACTGCAAGAGGAGCTGGGGTTATGTAAGGGCAGCTTAGAAAATGTTGGCACATCATGGCCATAGTTGTTTTTTTTTTAAATGTCTCCAGAACATCTGTAGAAATAGTAATGCTAGTAAGTAATCAAAAGACAGGATGAGTAGCCTAAGACTAGCTAGGGAATGGGTGTGACAAGGATGTTATTGATAACATCCTTGGTTAGGTACAAACCTAATGTAATAGAGGAGTTGATCAGGTAAATTAGCAGGTGCTTAAAGGTTTTGAAATTGAAGAATTGGTGCCAGATTGTCCATGACTGGAATTTTCCACATACCAATCAGTGGTTTCATTCAAGTGAAAGGTGATCAAAATGGTTGTTTTAGCACTGCCTTAATGAACAAGTGTTGAGGTGCTTTTTAATTCTTTTTCTTTCCTTTTCCTTTCTGGAAAGCCTGGGAGGCAGGATGGCAGCAGGAGCAGTACCTTTCGGCTGGTACCTTATGTTCCCCTGGCAGCCACATTTGGGCAACAGAGTGACTGGGGCAGCTGTCTCTGCAGGGCCACTGACAGTCGAGGCTTGCTGGTCACAAAGATTGCTGGGGACATGAGCTGTGCCAGGACTGTCTTCATCACAACTTCTCCTCTCCCTTTGGAGGGCTTTGAAGTCATGGGACAGGAACTCTGAGCTTGAATTTTCTTTCAGGTTGTTCCTTGGCCAGGGATGCACAGGCCTTTGAGGTTAGCAGGGACGATTGTCAACATTCAGTCATATTGTCTATACTCTAGATTTTGGGGCATCTTTCAGTTATTGTATTCGTGAGGTTAGACATGGATTATCTGTTTTTAGGAGCTTGATAGATCAGCTGTAGTTTGACCTGGTAATTATCATCACTGTTACACATCTCCTCCTACTGATTTTCTTGCCAGAATTTAACTGGTGATGGATCTTTGTTAGTGTATGTGGATGTTGAAATAAAAAGCTCGAGGACAAACTATTGCAAAATAAAGCATAAATTTAGGATTCAGTAATGGGTTAGAAAATGTTTTCAGGAAAATTAAGTTTAAGAGGTAGATACATAGTTCTATAAGGCTTTAGTATTTTTATTCTTGGTGGTGTAATTCCGAGGCCTGATGAAGAGACGTAGTCAAGAGTGATGATGACAATCATGACTGTGAGACAGGATACAGTCTCCTGTACAGTGCTGCCAATTTAGTGTCTCGTTACTGGCAAAAAGCAGGCTCCTCTTCCACCACCAATTATTTTCTCTTTTTTTTTTTTTAATTGCTTTATTTATTTTTCACTTTCCTGCCAGCTTAGCCCCTAAAGTAAGGGCTATGCGAGTGCTAGGAGAAAAGGCAGGACAGGAACAGTTCCTTTCTGGCACAGCCTACAGGTAGATGGGCTCAGCAGTGTCACTCAGGTCTATGGGGCCATAATGAGCCCTAAGGATCTGACTAGGAACAATATAGTTTCATCTTGTAGCAAAGGTTTGAAAAATCTGTATTTTCTGAGATTTCCATTGAGATTTAGCTGTCTCGGCTTTAAAATGTTAAATTGAGAATGTGGAATATTACTGTATTAGGGCATTTCTGTGTGGGTACATTGTTAGTGTGGAACATGCAGAGACACTGAAGTCACAGGATTGACACTGGCGTGCACACGATTTGATAACACCTCCTGAATAATACATGTGATGGGTACAGGATGCACTCACTGGTGTTGTGTGACTGACATGGATGTGAGGAGAGGAAAAAAGGTTAGGGCAGCATGACATCAGAAATGTGCTTCTGCCTCTTTGGCTTCCTAATCAGGAATTGGAAGAAAAAGGAGGAAAAGTAGATGGTGCTTTGTCATCTTGTCTCACAAAATGGCTAAAATTACAGTATGCTTCTACAGACACGTACATTAGGGAATTTAGTAACATTGTCATGTTAAAGGCTGCTCTATAATTAGGCTTTTTCTGAGGAAGCTGTTGACCTGAGTTGGACCTTACTTTTGAAGGTAATGTAGGAGAGAAGAAAGCAGATTATTGCTATTTTTTGGTGTATATCCTGAAGTATTCCATATTTAAGAAAATTCTTGGAGATACATAATCCTGTTTGTTGTCCTTCATTTACTTATTGATTGCACTGGAAAACCAGGTAATTTGTGCTCTTCCAAACTTTAATGAAAAGCAGAAATTCCATAAAACATTTAACAAAAAAGGATATTTTTTCTGGAATATTGTCCAGCTTGTATTTGTCTGCAGCCTATCAGAAATAAATAATGAAGAGTTTTATACACTGAAGGAAAATATATCTCCCCTTTTTAGATCTTTTAAGTGTGTGGTGTTCATATATGGATATATCTTTTATAATGGCATAGAAGGGTTGGCAGTTTTGATATAGAAATGCATGGGATATTTTAACAATGAACACCACCCCCCACCCCCCAAGAAAAGCCAGAATGAAACCCCTTCATATTTGTGTGCATGAACATGAAACATGTAGTTATGTGTATGCTTGTAATGGGGCAGAATGGCCATGGTTTCCTTTGTGTCTGATTTGTATTTCTGAAAAAAGCTCTTCCACTCCAACACCAATATTTGAATGGGATAAAGCCTCGTTCTCCTGAGTTTACTCAAGTTTGTATGTAACTATACAGAATCACAGAATAATCAAGTTTCAAGGGACCTCTGGAGATTGTCTAGTCCAACCCCTGTGCCCAAAACAGTGTCAGCTGGGGCAGACCAGTACTGTGTCCAGTCAGATTTTGAGCATCTCCAAGAATTGTGACTCCACAACTTCCCTGAGTCCAAATAGCACAGTATGTGGCACAGGACATTGACTGTGGGACAGGAAGCGAGATGAAAGAGCCAAGTTTTATGATCCACACTCCATGGAAGCATTTGAGCATATACTTCAGTCTTACTACAGTAAACACAGTTTGTGTTTGGGTTTAAGTGCAGTACTGAGCTAGAGTAATTAGTCATGTTTATTTTCATTTAATGGTGCTTTTGTTATTCTATTCAATCACAGAAATCAGATGGACAATTGCCAGTTCTGCTGCCTTTATTCATGACCTTTTATTTTCCTAATGTCAGAAAGGGCTACAACTGGGACCCAGGTACAACCATGTAACTCCGTGGGCTTTAGTCAGTTTTAGTACTAGTGACTAGGAATATGTTTTCATTTTTATTACTGTAATACTACACAGAACTGTAGGAATTTATAATGTTTGCATATGTAGAGGTGTCATTTATTTATAATGTGTGCAGTAATATTTTTTTTTAATGCCATAAACCCTTTACATAAAGCCTTTGAAAAAGTAATAAGGCTGCAGCAGGCCTGTGCAATAATCTTGTCATCCTTAAATTATTTTTCTGAAGCACTGCCTCTCAAGCTGTCATGTGGGATACTTTAATCTCTTTTGCTGATGGCATTCACTGTGTCCGCTTCCAGGGTAGCCACAAGCAGACCTCTTTAGAAAAACAGATGAAGCAGTTTATATATAGCATTCCATTTATTCCTAACGAAATCAAATGGCCTTGTGGCCAGGACTTGGGTTAAAAAGAGCAGTTTATTGAGAACCTCTAAATAGGATAAAAAGAGTAACAAATGGTGCTGTATTCCCTGGCTAGCTGCCTTTTCAATATCACTTGGAAAATTTCCCTCTGAAATGGAAAGAATTCACCACACCCTGTTTAGGTAGAGGTGATTCAGTGCTTTCTTGAAGATTTTATGAATAATAAAAAAAAAAAAAAAAGAAAGATATACCCCCTGGGGCATTGGATGTCAGAACTGGGACACCGAGTAACTAACATGTAATATTTATCAGGTTTCACAGTGTCCCTTCCTAAGCAGATATGTCTGACTGGATGTTATTTTTAATTGAGATGAAAGGACAATCTTAACAAAATATATATATATTGCAATTCCATTGCAATTATGAATTTGGAGGGTAAACCTGAGACTTGTTTGTATAACTGCATGGCCACGAAGACCTACTGACCATGATTCCTGATGGACAAAGCTCTAAGTAGAAAGCATGCTTTATATGTCAGTGCCTGCACAGTGCCCAGGTGTGTGAGATTAGACACATTTACACAAATACTGGTGTTGGTATGATGCACTTACCAACTATAAACAGTGCTTTTCCATGGACAGACATTTTGGGTTAGGATTGCCCCTACGTCATTAGCTGGAAGAGATGCTGGAGGTACATTGGTTTTCTTGGCAGGGTGGTATGTGAAATTCAAGCCTATGAAGTCATCATCTATTCACCTCATTGACTGTACTTTTATCTTGATAATACAGGGTCTAAATTTGTTTATTTTAACTGTAATATTGGCAATCTGACTGAATTCTCTGCTTGAAAAGTTTGTTCTTCTAATAGGTTTCTATTATAATTCTTTAGAGTTCAATTAGTTCTGTAATATGGCTTCATGGATAAAAATGGTAAAAAGACCTCTGAAACAGAGTAATTTTACATCTTTGTACATGTTTTTGCTGGTTTCAGCTGCAGTAGAGTTAATTTTCTTTGCAGGACCTAGTATGGGGCTGTGTTTTGGACTTGTGTTGAACAGAGTTGATAATATAGAGATACTTCTGTTGTTGCAGAACAGGGCTTACACAGAGCCAAGGTCTTTTCTGCTTTTCATACTGCCACACGGGCAAGGAGGTTGGGGGTGCAAGGGAGTTTGTGAGGAGACACAGCTGGAACATGTGACCCAAACTGGCCAAAGGGATATTCCAGACCATACGATATTGTGCTCAGTATACAGAGTGGGGGGAAGAAGAAGGAAAGAGGGGATGTTTGAAGTGATGGCGTTTGTCTTCCCAAGTTGCTGTTATGCGTGATGGGGCCCTGCTCTGCTGGAGGCAAGTGAATGCCTGCCTGCCCATGGGAAGCAGTGAATCCTTGTTTTGCTTTACTTGTGTGCATTGTTTTTGCTTTCCCTATTAAATTATCTTTATCTTAACCCACAAGTTTTCTACCTTTTACCCTTCTGGTTCTCCCCCTGATCCCGCTGGTAGGGGAGTGAGCAAGCAGCTGCCTGGGGCTTGGTGGCTGGTTGGGGTTAAACCATGACGATGTTACATTCTATCTTGTTTGTTTATTGTCTGTCACTCTTCCACTTTGCACCTGCCTGTATGTCTTTAAACTAATTTCCTATATAGGAATGCCTTTTCCCTGGATGCATTTCTTCATACATTTTCTCCAGGTCACCAGTGGTGTTTCTTCACTCTTTTCATCTCTTTTGATTTTTAGTACTCGGACACTTAAATAATATTAATCCTCAAGGGCCAGCTGATTAAGACAGTTGACTCGGACTTGCAATCAGGCTTGAGAGAGCACCTTCCATGAATGTGTGCCTAACTGTAATAAGCCTGTAAAAGAAAATTACATGAACTTCAGCATCTTTACAGTTGAAATGGTGGTTACTGTTTGAAAGCTACATTTTTCAAATGCTAAGAAAAATACATCTTTTTTAAAGTGCTTGAATTTGCAAAATCTGGATGCTGAAGGTAACTTTTCATTGGCCCAACTGAATGTTTTGGCAGTTATTGGAAGAAAGGAGTATGTAGCAAACTGGTCTTTATTAGCTACCATGGGCAATCCACTTTTAAAAATGATGCAATATCAGAATTTACTGAATGAAAAAAAAATTAGATGCAGAGATTTTATTTTATTTCAATAAAATTTATCTTCTAAATTTGATACAGTTTTGTGCTAACTTAAGTTTGAACACAAGGCTCCTAGCCTTTAGCAGCCAAAGGCAGAAGTGGCCTTGGTTTCAAGAAGGAGACAAAAGTATGGGGAATAGTAGAGCTCTTCTTTCAGCCACAAGACACTGCTCTTCCACTTGTCCTCAGCTCTCCAACCTCACTTTCCCAATGGGATTGCAGGTAGTATTTCTGAGATTTAATGTTCAGGATTTCTTCTAAAAACTGAAGGAGAACAACTGCAGAGAGCAAAGCCTGCCCTGGAGACAGATGTAAGCTCAATTTGTTCATCCCGTTCCTAGTCTGTAAAGCTTTAGTTCTCTCTCATATATTGTTCTTCCTTGCTTGCCAACCCAGAAAGCCAGATATCAATATGAACAGTACACTGTGTCATATGGAAGATACAGATAAATACACCCACCAACCTGTAGAGATGGGGCTGGAGCCTAGGATGATTACTTCTGAATAATGGAGTAAGACAGTGAAAACAAAAGGACTGCAGTTCTTATTTGTCCTTATTTTACTTCATAAACTTCCTGAAAGTGTGTTTGTAAGCAGCTGATTCCAGAGAGTTTTATAGCTCTGAGGTTGTGCTCCTGGGCTGTGCTCAGCAGAGACCTCCATGTCCACATCCCACCATGTGGTTCATGCTCCATCGGTCATTCAGCCAGAGCCTGGCAGAGGGACTGCCATCCATCTGGTCCGTTTATCAGCTTTGACTGTGGTTGCTATTTTGGATCTTTCAAATAGGCACAGATAACAAAAAGAAATTATTTTGTAGTTAATCATATAGTGCTGAAAAGCAGCTAAACCACTGAAATCATTGCAAGAATCAAAATGTAGAGAAAGGAGAGGCGGGAGTACAGAAGTGGGAGAGACGTACACCGATAAAAGAGGTCACAGATGTTAAATAGATGAATAAAGGTGAGGAAAATACACATGCTGTAGGAACTTGAATTTTAAATTAATATCAGTTTATATTGTAGTATCAGGGTTATACTTTACAGCTGGAACAAGAACTGTCATAAATCCAGATTAATCTGTTTGGTCTTCAAGTAATGGACTGAGGAATGACTCACTCTTTCTCAGAATTTATGTGCTTTTATTGTTAATATAAAGATGCGTTGCCTGTTACACTCTTTGGACATGAAAATGTTTTCCCAAGTATTTTGAATGCCATATTTACATCCCTAATCATGTTTGCCAGTGAGGAGGTTTGCAGTGGCCCATGCTTTGAGCCACCTTCCTGGAATACCCTGGAAAATGTGTTGAAATATAGGTCTGCTACCTCCCTTCCCAGGCATTCCTTTAAATTGCCTTGAAATTCACCTTAAGTCAGGTTAAGGTAAAACAAAAAGTGGTTTTATTTATAAAGCTCTCATTATACAGTATGATGTATAATGTATCCCATGGACACAGAAAAATGTAAAAGAAAATGAAACAATTATCTGCCTGTTAGGTTAAGTCAGGGCATTCCTCCTAGCCTTTATAGAATAGCTTACAGGTTTCTAGAAATTGATGGCCCCATGTTTGAGGAGATGTTTCATAAGGAAATCTCTGGTCTTAGATGTAGAAGTGGAAGAGGGTTAAGGATAAATAAAAACTGCTAGACCCCAACCATTTTTTGCTGTTTGCTGGTGGTTCATTTGTAGTTAAATCTTCTTTTCCTTCTCTCTCATTCTTACACTTGTGTAAAAATTACTGATCCATAGTTTATTCAGTTATAGATGCCATCTGATCTGTTAAATAGGGTCAGTTCTTTGAAATATAAGGATCTCTTTGGCTAGATTTCCTGTAAGGCAGTAGGCTGCCTTTTTGGTAGATGATTTTCTCTACTTGATTAAACTGTTACTAAAATGTTAATTCAATGAAGAGGAAAACCATGGTTCTCATCTGCTAAGGAAGCAGAAAAATCTCTGTATAGTCCCTTTTCATGCTATAGACCTCATGAGCATTCAGTTCAGCACCTTCTTACAGTTACATAAACCAAGACTGAAGTATATATTGCTGACTCTTGAATTAATCTACATGTGACTCTCTATAGACCACTTTGGGGTAGAAAACTGCTTGAGATTACTGTCTTTTTTTTTTTTTTTCCCCTTCCTTGAAACTGTTCACCTTCTTTTCCTTGCTCCTTTTCTTGAAAATCATAGATCTGAGTTTTTTGCTTCTCATGTGATGGCAATGAAAAGTTGCAATCCCATTGTAGGCTTAGTTTCTCAGTCTGTGACTTTGGACCTTTTCTAATATAATGATGAGTCATTTCTGACTGTACTAGCACATGGCCAGAGCAGTGGGTCATGCACTTTCCTATAGTAAGCTTTTGTAATTAAGGGTGCCAGGTTTTATCTTATGGACTGAAGACTGTTAGAAAGCCAAAGTTGGTTTCCAGGGGCCTTATATGTGACATTGCATGAAAAATCTTTGCACAGCTACATGATTGAATTCAGCAGGTTTGCCCTTTGCACTTGGAAGGGAGTAATTCTCATGTTACTATTTTTAATCTTGTACAAATCTTTTGATTTGCCATTGCCTTAACTTTTGTAGAGCTAATTATAATTCCTTCTTTCAAGAAACCATTATAATAATTGGGGAAGAAAAAAGGCCTGAAAAATGTATTGCCACCCTGAGCTATAAATGCACAATGGAAATGTGAAGTGTCATGCATAGATCTGTAATTCTTCAGGGGTAGAATTAGCCGTTGATGGGATCATTCAGTGAAACTGCAGTGTGAACAGCTCTTTAAAGTTAAGATGGTGAGATTTTAAAACAGACTTTAAAATAGAATAGAGTTTGTTGTAACCATTCTGACTGAAATGCTTTTTACATCTATTGTTTATCTTTAGCAAGCTTTAGAGAAGTCCCATCTCCTGATGTTTCTTAGGTGTTTGGATGGCTGCAGTATATGTTTATGTTTTGATATGCTCCCTGTATTTGTCTTGTCATTTGGTGCTGGCTTGACGGAAAATAGGAGCATGCCTTGTAGTGATGAACCTTTGCTCAATGTGCCTTTGCTCTTTTGCTCAAAATCGGTGTGAAGAGAGTGGGTGTTGGTGAAGGAAAGCAGCTGCTGTTCTTGCTGTTCCCTTAGGAGGTATTCTGTGTTCCTAACAGTAATCCTGGAAGTCAGGCAGGACCTCTGCAGGTCAGCAAGGTTTCTCCTCTTTGAATTTGATTGTAGGCTGTCCTACAGTAACCCCAGTGCACTGTCTTATTAGTCATGGCAGCATTGCTGAGGGTATTTTTGGTATCTGAAGAAAACAACTCTTCACTTGAATGATTGCTGGATTTGTTTGTTTAGTTTTTTAGGCATACTGTTGGATGAATGACCTCCAATGCCTCAGTAGCTCAGACAAAAAAAGCACCGATATGGTTATATGCTTGGTTTTGGAAAAGAAGAATCCAGCATTGTTTCAATTTACATGGTGTCAATCCCAAGCCCCTCTTCTAACTTCATCCATGTATCTTTTTTTTTGTACATAATTTTTGTTTCTGAGAGTTTCTGAGAGCAAAACACAGCCTGTAATTTAACACCAGAAAGACCCCTCTGAAATACTGTCTTTAAAAGTAATTCACTTGCACTGAACTGGTAAATTGAGAACTCTATTTGGCATAGCTTTAGTTTTTGATCTACAACCAGCAAATGCTGGAAGTTACTTAATAGTTATGCAAAAAGCAAAGAATAAATCAACAGCTGAATAATGTCCTCCTTTAATTACTTTTTGCTCTCATTTTATATTTAATTTTACATGGAATGAGCTGTTCCTTAGAGTAAGTCACATGTTGATTAGTTAAATGGATTATTCATGATAGAAAAAAGTTTAATTGAAGTGAAATCAAACATCTTTGCATATATATGAACAAATCCAGGCAATATTTTTTTTTTCCATCTCATTTGCTTTTAGCTGACTTACAGCAGGAATATCACAGCTCACAAGGTAGTTTTTGTCATGTATGTAGTTACTGAGTTCTCACTTGGGAACAAAATTTTCTTATTTTGGTATACAGTGTTTTACATTGGCTGCTTACTAGAGAGGAACTGCTGGGGAAGAATTGAGCAGGATTCAAAGCCTCTGATTTCTTGGTGCTCAGCAGGAACAGAGCCTAGAAAAAGAATACAATAGGTGATGTAACTGCATGGAATACTTATCCTGCACTGGGAGCATTATACTGATTTTTTTCAAAATTGTTTCTTTCTCTCCACCAAATTTTTGCCAGAAAACAGGGTCCTTGCCTCTTCTTCTCAGGTTGTAGTTGTTAAGCTGTCGGGAAAGCAAAGCAAAGTAATTTTAATTTCAGAAGCATTTATTGTTACGCAGCTTTAAAATTAATCTGTCTAAAGACAAATAGTTGTACAGTAACAGTGAATAAACCAGATAACCCTATGGAAACTTCACTGGATATAATACAGAGTGATCTGCTTTGGTATGGTTGCATTTAGCTTGGAAAATCCATATTGTGAATTTTCTGTGCAGAGGATGTATTTCAGGAACAAAGCAGACATGAAGTTGTTAGGTATAGTGCATGAATCACAGAGAGGAGTGGGTGCAGCAGACATGTCCTCTGCTGCTCCTTGGAGTAAGTACAGGTTGAGCTGACAGCATAGATTTTGCTGGGAGGGGAATTTTATCTTAATATCCTGAGTAAAGCAGCAAAATACTCTCTTAGTTTAAAGGCTTGCATGTTACTGAGGTGGTCTGACGCTTCTTGTTAGGAGGCTGTTTTACAGTGCCTACAGGTTTGTCAGCTGGGACCACTTGGAATGAAATGTTTATTACTTGTTTGTCTAGTTTCAAGATGATACTTCTTTTTTCTTTGAATACTTCTGTTACCTCTGTATCAAGGAATAAGGGTTTCTGTCTCTGTATTCCCCAGGTCTGCTTTTAGACCAGTTGATAACTCCTTGAAATCTGAGGGAAATAATTTAAATTTTAGCAGTTAATCTTTTCCTGTGATGGTCAAATTGCACATGCATCCATCCCATGAAGTGGCTCGGTGCAGTGGTATGTGATGCTCCAGGGATGGGGTTGGACTGTTTCTGCTTCAGCTGCTTCTGCACTGAAACAACCAAGCTCAAGGTGGAAATAGGAAAACTGAGAGCAGGTGAAATGAAAGTGATATGTATAATGTGGAGGCAGGAATGGTTGGGAGGGGAGAGCAGAATTCAGGAGGAAGAGCTGTGGTGGGAGAGGACAAGTGAATTTGTCTGGGAAAGGAGACTGGAAGGTGAGGAACGGCATAGCTGAAGCAGGGTTCGGAATGGAAAGCCCATCGAGGAGACTGGGAGTGGGAACTGTCGGGAGAAATAGAGGAAATGGTTGAGGAATGGTTCTTCACAAGGACATGAGGAAGCAGAGGAAGGGAGACAAGAATGAGGTTGGACAAGGATTTGGTAGTGAGGAAGAAACAGGATGGGATCCAAGCTCCGTCTGGATTGAAAGGGGATAAGGAAATTTAAGCATGGTATGAAAAGGAAAAGAGTGTTGAAACACCATGGCCTGCCATTGCCATAAGCCCTGCATTCATGAGTCTCTGTTGTCAGTAAAATCTCCCAGCACTGTGCAGAGGTGGGGATGTGGGGTAGAGCAGGCCACTAGCATTTAGTGTTAAAAAATGGAAGAATTTAGGTAGTTCTTTTGATCCAGTGAGACACAGAACAACCTGAAAATACCAGCAGAATTATGACCACTTTATCCACTTGATCCACTTGGTGCTATTTAAAGGTCAGCATTTGCCCTCTGTTACCCTTCAGCAGTGTCAGATCCTCCTTATTCTCACTGTATAGTTAATGTAGGAACCTGCCACCCTGTTGGAGATGCTAGTGGTTTGGGACTCCAGATGCACAGGTTTAATCCCAAACTGGCCACTCACAGGCTGTATGATCTTGGACTAGCTAATTCACCATAATCTGCTTTATTTTCCCCATCAATAATTTGGGGATAATGATTTCTAACCACCCTCTGTAGAGGCTGTCGAGCTCCACAAATGCCACTGTTCATGCAAGAGCTGAGAAGTGCTGGTTGTGCTATTAATGACAGTTTCTTTCTGTCTGACTGGTGACTGTTTCCTTTTTCTCTTTGGACCATTGTGTGACTGTATTAGGACAGAAATTGAGAAGAAAGAAAGGAACTGCTGGGGATAATAGGTATGGTGTAACAGGGACAGCTTTCTGTCTTATTATCCAGACTCACTACTCGGCCAAAACTGGATGCATTTGTGTCTGCAGGCTGGACTGACTCAGACTTCGTAGGGAGTCATTTCAAAGACATGCAAGACCTCCCTAATGACACCTAGTTTATATGAAATCATTTTAAAGAATCTGGCTTTATTAAGTAATTGTGAGCAACTTGGACCCCGGCACCGAGTACTCATTTTGTAGCTGTTGTGATAGTGCTGCATGTGCTGTGATCTTTGGGCTGCAGGATCAGGCAGTGCCACAGGAGCATGGAAGGGTGAGAGACAGGACTAGGAAGGGGGAAACTGTAGAATAGCACATTTATTGTCATACATTGTTACATGAGTGTTTTAAGAACTCTGTGCAGCTGCCCATCTTTGAACGAGAGCTTTTTTATTTCCTGTTTATTCTTGCTCTTCTTACTACTTGCTGCTCTCTTCGAGCAGAGAAGGCACCCCAGTGATGTACTGCAGATGATTCAGATGCTGATTTGTGGTGTGTATCTGTATGTATGAATTTGGATTTGAATTCAACTGAGAATCTCTGTCAATGTCATAGGTATCTAACATTGAGAAGCAATTGCCTTTCAGTGGTTTATGTGCTATATTTAATATGATTCTTACAAATATTTCCAACCCTTGCCATTCTGTCAAAGTTGTCATTGACGAACATGCTCAGGTCAGAAAGCTTTTGGTATGTCTAACTGTTAGAGGAGATGATATCATATGTGACATAGAGATCAAGAAAATGTCTCATTTACTACTAGTTTTTGAAGTAGCAATCAGTGCATTGCTGCACCCACAGGAGTCTGAAAGTAGTCAGGCTCAGAAGGTAGTTGGCTGAGGAAAGTGCAGAGCTAGTTCTGTTAAGCTCTTGCAGTAACACCACTTCTTCTGTTAGATTAGAGTCTTTCATTCTTTCCTGCTCTTTTTGATTGCTTTTGTTCTTGAAGTTTAGTGACTTTTACAAGGGAATGTAGTGATAGGCCAAGGGAGACTGGCTGTAAACTGGAAGTGGGCAGTTTAGATTAGATATTTGGAAGAAATTCTTTACTGTGAGGGTGGTGAGGCACTGGAACAGGTTGTCCAGAGAAGCTGTGGATGCCCCATCCCTGCAAATGTTCAAGGCCAGGTTGGATGGCGCTCTCAGCAAGCTGGTCTAGTGCAAGGTGTCCCTGCCCACGGCAGGGGGTTGGAACTAGATGGGTCTTCAAGGTCTCTTCCAATCTCCAAACCACTCTAAGATTCTATGATTCTCTGTTCATGAGAGTGAGCCCGGCTGGAAGCCAGCAGATGGTAGACTGGCTCTGCAGCCCGGTATCTGTGCTGCTGCTTTGCTTCCAGAAGCTTCTGCAACTTTGGGCCTCAAACAAGCCTCTGAACCCTTCTGGGAAGTTGGTACAAGAGCAGATTAAAGTGCTTAGATGTTCTTTTCTGGAACAAGCCCAATTCAGCTGGTTTTGAAGAACCAGATGCTCGTGAACTTCAGAGGCTGGTATCTTTCTC
Source organism: Corvus kubaryi (assembly GCF_017639235.1). NCBI lineage: Eukaryota > Metazoa > Chordata > Aves > Passeriformes > Corvidae > Corvus > Corvus kubaryi. Next base: position 41,078,085 of record NW_024582091.1, read on the forward strand.
AACTGTGGTATTTCTTTTAACCTCTTTCTTTAGTTGTTTCTGTCCTAGCTCTTCCTCAGTAACCTGTCCCTGTAAGGTAACAGAAGCCAAACTGGGATAAAAATATTTTGACATTCTTTTGTCTCAAATTTGTGTGAAAAGGTACAGATGCTGAATTTCTTTTTCAGGGAAAAGAAACTTTCACAAACCATTATACTGAAAATATATTAAGTTGTACTAGTTTGAAAACAAACCAGTGGGAGGCACCAAGTCAGAATAACAATTTAATAGGGAAATCAAAAAAATAAAGGCAGAAAACACTGGGTTAAACTGACAGAGTCAGGATACAACCTGACACCCTGTTAATCAGGGTGGTGGTAGCAGTCCAGTAAGATGGTGGCTGCAGTCCTCCTGAAGTGGTGGATGTGGTTCTGTTGACACAGTGATCCTGTAGAAAGGGTCTGCTCTTCCTCAGAGGGTCCAGTGGTGGCTATGTAGCTCCTGTCTTCTGGAAATCCAGTGGAAAGGGTTGTCTCTGGTGTTCAGACTCTCAGATTATATCCAGGATGGAATGCTTGGTTTCTCCCTCTGGGTGGAGCATTTCACAATGGGGTAATGAGTCATGAGGCCAAGTGTTGATTAGGCTCATTAACAGAAGATGGTCCGGAGGGAGTTATCTCTGAGTCAGGCGGCAGGATAATGATGGGCCATTAACAGCAAGATAGTCTGGGGGGAGGAGGCAAGGAAACACTGCCCCATCTGATTTCAAGAGCTCATGAGGATGGTAATAGAATACACTGCAACCCAGGACATAAGTAAATATGTATTTTATGTTGCATTTCCATGTAGTGTAGCATTACCTTTAGAGAGCTCTTGCCTTTGTGCCATATGACACAATTGTTTCTTACAAGCCTGGCTCTGGGGCTGGACCCCTTTCTTACAGTGTGCCTGCGGTTATGCTTAGGAGTCTTTAAAAACTCCCTGGCAAGTCGATGTCCTTGCTTTTATCATACTTATCTGTTGTCATAATATTTCCCTTGTGCATTGCAGGTTGAAAATTGTCCCTTAAGCCACTCCAGATTTTTCAGTCCAGTACTGTAGAATAGTCTTCTTTCTACACTGCCCTCTCATTAGAAAAAATTTTTTGGGGATCTGCTCCTCTCATCTGTTTTCAGAAGACTGTGGCTGTAGTTCCTGAATGCTCTTCATGATTCCCAAGTTGAGAATTTCTGTCCTAGAATAAGTACCTCCAATGTCTGCCATTATCAGACATGAAATACCTTGACCAGTGAACAAAATACAGTACTGTAAATTGTGGTTAATATCATGCAGTGGTGATATAAAGTGGACACCAAAATGTAGTTAGTGTATGCTTCAGGAATAGAGAATGTAATTAGAAAAGATGATTTAACTGCATTGGATTTTATTTAGCAAGGGAGTTTTAAAAATCGAGAAGGTTAATGAAGTAATCTTAGTCTGTGGTCTGTGGGAGCCTTTTAATCTTCCTTTCTGTTTGTAAGAATAGCATTGCTGTGTCCTTAGAGTAGTGACTGTATGCTAAATAGAAGAGCTTTAAGATTAAAAAAAGTGGGGTTTGTCAATTTTATTTCTGGAGCTTGGTTCTTATTTTGCTGGATCATGATAAAAATGAGAATTACTTAAATCCTACATCCAGAGAGTCAGGTTTTGGACTCTGAGACCAAAAATGGCTAAAAGTATTATGTAGACTTCAAATGCTTGGGCTGTATGAGCAGGGATGAGTCTCAAATGAGAGCTTTGTTGAATAGTGAGAGTATGCACAGCTTGAGTCTTAGAACAGCGTGGATTTAGCTCACAAAAAAACCAGTTGGGAAGAAAATCTCTTTACTGTGGATGAATTATCGTATCTTCTAGATTTTGGGTACATGGTGAGAGGTTAAGTTAGCCTTGATCACATAGCTGCCCAAAAAGAAAGGGTTTTTTAGGACCTGTTTGTGGAGTATATATATTTCTGGCCTTCAACCTTCTTTAATTCACTTCACATGAGAGTTGTGCATTATTTATAGTGAGTGTGGGAGATAGAAAGAGTACTGTGGAAGAAAGAAAAATGAACCTTTCAATCATGAATTCTGTTTTTGGCTGTGATGCCAGTTTGGGGCAAGATGCCCATAATTTTGCACCCAAAATAGAAGTGCTAAAATCCCCCAAAATTCACCAGTCTCACTCATGATCTGAATATTTTCTCAGATTATAGTTAGGAAGCAAAGCACAGTCTTGAGGCATGCATCAGCCTCATGATGAGAAGAGCAGATCATTCTCTTTTAACTTATGTCCTCCTGCTGCTTTGAATAGCCTTTGGTGGCCAGAGATGACCTCTGTGTTCAGGTGTTGTAAAAACAAACCACAGACTCCTCAGGTTTTGTTCTCCAGTTCTTGGTGCTCCAGCCTGGGCCGTACACCAGCAGCAGGCTTCGTCTTGGCTGGGGCCACAGGTGCCGACAGCTCCCTCAGAAGGCACCCAGGTTTTGGAGCTCTGTAGGACTTAGCCTGTCTTCAGCTCTGGGGTTTAACAAGACATGTGAAACTCAGTGTAGAAGTTGAGCAATGTTGGGCACAAGAGGCCACTGCCACCAAATGAATGTGCTCTACTGCACGGGCAGGCTGCTTCTGTCACTGCCATGCTGTCAAAGGGGCGTGGATGCAGTTCCATGGACAGCCTTGTGGAATCACAGCTTGTTACAGAAGTTTATTTTCCTGCACTGTAGTTCAGCAACAGCATAATAGTTGTGAGAGAATCTTTCTGCGATCTGGTGTGCTGTGTGGCCACTGACACAACTGCATTGGCACAAATGAAGGAACAGTAAGATGGGAACCAGGTGTGGGAACAAGCAGCTGAAATGGGAATTTTGCCCACTGAAGAACATTTATACAGCAGCTCTTTCTGAGTCTCCCACAAAGAATGACACTTGGAAGAGTTCTCTCTTGTGAGGGTTTGTGTAGATCCTAAGCGCTGCACTGGCACTATTCAACAGTGCCGACTTTTTGTTCAAAATATGCATCAAGTTGTGCCATTTCATGCATTTCTTGTGTCACAGCTGAACCGTTCATTCTGTTTAGTGCTACGGTAAGAATTACTTGAAGAGTTGTTTAGAAAACAGAAGTATTGCATACTGTGCCTGTCAACTCAGGTTACTTGTGAGGGAAGCCAATGCCCTGTATTGTTAAAGCAAGTCAAATGTTATTTATTTTGGGCCTGGTTACAACATAGCCTAATAAACCCCTGTTCAGCTGAGGTAACAGAGAATGTAAAGCCATGTAATGCTTGAGAAGAACAAAAGGATTAAACAACATGGGCAGGGTTTTTTGTTGGGGTTGTGTTTGTTTGGGTTTTCTGTTTGTTTTTTGTTTGGTTATTTTTTGGTACATGTATTTTTAACATACTCGTTCTTCTGTGGCTGCTAGAGACTGCAAGGGGACACGTTTCATATTTAAAGTATCAGACATATAGACACTATGTAGATGTGATGAGTAGGGCAAAGAGTAAGACAGTGATTCAGCCTGAATCTCTTGTGGAGCTATTAACTTTCCTCATCTCATATGAGAAGGTGAGACTGGGTCTATAGGATAAGGGAGATAAGGTCTATAGGAGATAGACCGTCTCAATAATCTCATTTATTGTCTTAGGTTTCTTAGTTAATGTCTATAGTGTTCATTTACACAAGCATTCAAAAGTCATCTCAGACCCAAAATGTACACATTTAGTGTGAAAATATTAAACTTTTCCAGGTTTTTGTCTGTTGAACTGTTAATATTTGTTATTCTACTCCTGAAGACCACATTAAAATACTTGAATTCTTTTATGTGTTAAACTATAAATGAGATTACTTTGTAACCTTCTGGTGTGTTTTGAAATCTAACAAATAGGGAGAAAGTTACAGTACAAGTGTTCCCTTACATGGGCTTAAACGCCAGGAGCATTCTTTCTCGTAGAAGTGAGAGAAGTGAGAGAAGCAGGGAAGGGGGAGACTATTCTTCCATCCACAGTAGATCCTGGGCAGTACCTCTGCCCTGAGATTCTGCAGCTGGGATCCAGTAACTTGATGCTTTTTTGAGTGCACCTCGCCTGGAGAAGAAAACCACTGTCTTCAGAAGGTGTGTAGCTCTGAGACTCTTAAAGCAAAGTAAGCCCATAAGGTAATCCTACTGCACATAAAAATGGACCCCAGAAGGCCAAAATACTGGCAGTGGAGCACACAGCTGAAGGAAAAAAAGAAACAAGTAACAGAGAGTGCTTTAAATGAATGAGAAGTTGTAAGTTGGTGAGACAACTGATGGGCCTGCTGGGTGGATTGCTATGCACAGAGGGAGCAATTCAAGAAAGCAGAATATTGCAGAAATGTTAAATTATTTATTAGTACCAATCGTCACTGCAGATTTGTGTCCAAATTTATTGAGAGCTCAAGCATGAGGTGGCTGAGGTATTGGACAAAATATATATACAGTCTTATTAGAAATAACATAAAAAGAATCTGGAACTATAAATGTGTTAGAAGGCTCTAGGAAACATCTAGAGAATTGCACCCCAGTAAGCTTATACTGGTAATTGGCAAATTAGCTGAACTAATAATTACTGACAGGTCACAATTCACATCTTGCAGCCATCAGGGTGGCACAGAAGGAAATGATGCCAAACTGACGGGGAGAAAGATGTTTTGGAATACAGAAAATCATATGATTCAAATCATGAAAGCTTTTAGAAAGTTTGTTGTCCTTTGCAGATGGTTATTAAGAAACATGGTATATGACTAAGATGACTCAAAACTTGTATTGAACATAGAAGCAAAAGGTTCTTAACATTACCCAGTTAGATCTTTTAACGGTGGTACCTTGATAGATCCCCACTTCAAACTGGTGGGACTGTTCTGTTCTTAGAGGCGTGAAACAGCACTGTTGTGCCATTTTGCCTGCCCCATTAGCCTTGCTGAAAGGCAGAATTGGGAATTGCCTAAATGGTGTCTGACCCCTGAGCATGGAGAACTATGAGGCTGTCAGTCCTACACCACCCCCTTGGGGAACTCTATTAAGGAAGGACCTGGACCTGAGAATAGCAAGCTCTTTTTCAGTATGTGGCTGACTTGAAAAATACAATAGTAATAAAAAAAATCCTGTTAATTTTGAAAACATATCACTGAGAATGGCCATTAAGAATAGGAACAGTAATAAAGAACAGCATGGAGAATGTTACCAGAAGTAAAAGCCGATATATCAAGAACGCCCTTGTCTCACCTTAAAATAGCATTCAAGAGTTAGTGGGAGTTCTGGGAACACAAGATGAAGCTGAAAAAGAATTGGGGAAATCTCAGTCATGGAGAGTAACTGAAGAAAATTGTGACTGTTTACCTTAGAAAGCAGATGAGTCAGAGAAGAGGCGTGCTAAAACTGGATAAACCAGCAAATGGTAATGAGAAGGTAGATTGGGGTAAGTTTCTGTTTGCTTCTCTTAAAGCACTGAAGTAAGTGACTATTTAAAGAAATCAGAAGGTTGCAAATTCCAAAACTGATGAAAGGAAATTCTCGTTCAGATCTGTGATTAAAGTGTGAAAGTCACTACAGCAGTAAGTTGCTGTGCTGAAGAATTTAACAAGGTTTTAAAAAGGTTATTTTAATGGATATCAGAAATATTTACAGCTGCCATAATCCATGTTGACCAATTCTGAAGGGAGTATTAGCCTTGAGTTTTTAAGACTAGCTACTAGGGATATCTTTATATTCTGTTGCTGGTTGTCCTTCCTTCTTAACATGAACTGTTAGGTTAGTGGTGTAATTCATTGATAGTTGTATGCAAGGTGTGAAATTAGTTCTGATTCTCAGTAACATGCTAAAGAACATCCCTGTGTGAGTGGTGTGTGAATTCAGAGCGGTGTGGTCTCTTTTCAGGCACTGAAAGAGAGTAATCCAGGTAAGAGTTGTTCCCAGCGTTTCTTGAAGTTGCCAAGATCTGTGGCTAAACAGATGCATTCAGGGATGGGATTCCAGAAATGTAATGAGGTCAGGAACTGATGTGATTTTAAATTTGGGTAGAAGGTGTTGAGTTGCCTTTTTTTGGTAATATGTGCATTACATGTGTGAATAAAAGATTTTGTCTCTTAAAAAGGCCCTAAAGCAAGAGAGCTTTCTGCACTTGTGTTCTGGAGTTCATTTCACTTACACTTACTGGAAGGCATGATGTAAGGAACTGTTGTCTTTGCCTGAAGTCTTCAGTTAAACTGTTAAAGGAAATAAGCAAACCTAAGCTAAGAAAATTACTGGTTTTGTTAGCCTGCAAGAGCACATCTCGTCAGTGCAGTTCCAGTGCTCGTGGTTTTCATGGATATGCATGTGAGTACGTGATGTGTATGTGAATACATAGTGATGAGCAGTTTATCATTTTTCTTGAGATTTTGGTTGGATTAAATTATGTTTGTCTATATATGAATTCGACTCTGACATGTGCAAGGTATCAGTCAGTCAGTTCATGTAGTCCTGCCATGTTACCTGATAGTAACCTCCCCAGGAACAGTACCTGCAGTCTTACATTCAAGTTGGAGCCGGTGTAGTTATCCTCTGAGCTGTGCTTCTTTATAGGTGACATGATATTTTAGGATAATTCAAAATATTCCAAACAATAATTAATGATGTTGTACACGGATTTCAAAGGCATGATTTAGATGTTTGAAAATACCGTGGAAATCAAATCCTCCTGAGAAAGGAGAGCTATATGTGCATAAAAAAGAAACTAATTTCTGCTTAATTGCCAGAAGATAAGGTAATTCCAAAATGTTAATGGAAAATGCTGATATTTGGCCTTCAAATGGCAAGCATAACGCAAACCTGCTGCTTGGAATCAGTGAAATGGTATGGAAAAAACCCTCCCTACTTGAAAGTATCAATGCCTAATAAATTGTGCATAGGCCTATGCAGTAATAATAACAGAATCTTAGAAAGATTAAGGCTGGCATGGTTTCTGTTAAAATAGCGTTAACTAACTGGGTCATAAATGCAAATAAGATTATTAACTCTAGATGACTGGCTTATGGTTACAGTGTCTCAGCTATCGGGTTTTCATGGCATTAACAACAGACTCTCCAGTGCATGAGTCTGCATCACATGGTTTTATTTTTAGTACTGATAAATCTAATATTTCAAGATCATGTGAAGCTGGGCACTGAAGGCTTCTCAGTAGCTGCCTCTTCTGCAATCCCTCGCTCTGCAGGGAGGCACTGCCCAGGGCTCCCTGAATCATGCTCAGTCCTGCTCAACAAAGGTGTCAGCTTTGGCAAATGGCATGTTAGGAGCAAAATCATTCCTCTCATACTGAATTTGGGATTTAGTGATGCATGCAGCATCAGGATGGTTGGGAGCGTGGCTGCAGGCCGGGCAGGATGCCCCTGTCATGGCTCATACCAAGCAGTGGTCAAGTGTTGGCATCATGAGTACGTGGGCACAACATTTTTGTTGGTATTGTCTACAGAAATGTACCTTGAAGGAATTACTGTATAGAAATGATGGCAAAGTGGGATATAACTGCCAGGATGTGGTTGGTGCTGACGTGGAGGTTTGCTGAAATAATTCTGGCTGGTGGGCTGGGATGGCAAAGCAGGAGACAGTGGTTGCCATGAGCTGCATATCCAACTTCCAGCTGGGAAGAGTGGATGGTGGAGGAAGCTAGTAAGTGAGAGCTGTGACTGTGGGATCTCTGTGCTCCACAGATGATCCCAACACAGATGTGTTTGGGGATGCTTAGCTGGAGCCTCCTCAACTCAGCTTCATCTCCTGCCCTGTGCTAGCCTAGCTAAGCTTGGTCATGAGTGTGCTTCCTGGGGCTCCTTCACTCCTGCATCTAAATGTTGTGGTACTCGATGGTCCGTGTAGTACCCTTGAGTCCAACACAGAGTACTCTTTGGTACTGCATAAAGAGCTTTGGTGAACATCACCTTCTGTTGGATCTAGGGTCCCAGTGTTGATTCCATGCTTTTGATCTGTGGCTCTAACATTCCATTATGCTTTTTTTGGAGAGAGGGCGACCCTCTGATTTCTCTGTTTTGATATGACGCACTCAGAACCACCCATACAATTAGCCTGCCTCCCAAGACCGCTAGCTGCTTGATATGAACAAACAATTTCCAAGTAGAGCTGTTTGATCATCATGCTAGTGGTGTTACTGCTCTAATTATTAAAGGTTTCTGAGAAAGTTATGTTTTCTGGACTGTTCCACTCTGTTGCTCTGTGGGAAATGTGCTCTGGAAATGTAAGCAGATTAACATTTCAAAGTGTAACAAGAGCATGCACAGAGCAAAACTTACTGAAATGATTTACTGCTTACAGACATGAAAATAGGTGTCAGACCATCTAGACAGCCAGCACCTATACCCCAAGACTGTAGACAGACACAAAAATGTGATTTAGTCATAGTTATATAGACATAGATCATTGCTCTTTACCCTCCTGCATAGAATAGGACTGTTTTATATGCTGCATAGAATAGGACTTTCTTTTTATCACATACTTACCCTAAAATAATACATCTTTAGTCCATACATGTGCAACACTTCAGCACTGAAATGAGCTTTAAAGTGATACTGTTCTGTAAAAACATTAGAAAATTAAAATAATTTATGTTCATGAATAAAACACAATTATTTTTCTTAACTCTCAGTTAATGAATAAGAAAACAATGTTTTAATAACAGAACTACTGAACTGCAATAACCACATGTCAGTTAAAAAAAATTCCTGCAATATACCTTCTTACACTATGTGAAAATTCGTGTGAAGTGTTTCCAAAGGTTGGCTTCATTCCACCTTTTCCTTTAGAAGACTGTTCAACTATTCCTTTCATTTGCTGAAAGCTTTGCATGATATTTAACCTCAAATACAGCTTCCTGAACATCATCGTATTTCTTACAGTAACATTTAATATCGTGCCTTCCTTGTTTTTTCATGTCATTCCAGTACTTGCTGACCCTTTGCATGACTACTTTGCCAGTATGGATTTTTAAATTTTTCTTGCCTCTAATATAGTATCTCAAAACTTGGATTGCCTTCCATGCTTTAAAACTCTTTTAAAAAGGATAAAGCTTACTTTAAAACCTGTAAATCATAAAGAAATCAAAATCATGCATAGAAGGAAGGCAAGTATTTTCTCCAGCCCAGTCTGAAGTAATGCTGTGGATGCTTGATAAGGGGTCAGTTTTTTCTGCTTTTAAATTTGAACTTCATTGGACTGGTACAGTCAGAGACCTGCTGGCAGTGCGCTTCCTAATGCACCCCAGAATACCATTGGCCTTCTTGGCCACCAGGACACACTGCTGGCTCATGGACAGCTTGGTGTCCACCAGGACCCCCAGGTCCTTCTCTGCAGAGCTGCTTCCCAGCAGGTCACCCCCAGCCTGTGCTGGTGCCTGGGGTTATTCTTCCCCTGGGGCAGGACCCTGCGTTGGCCTTTGCTGAACTTCAGAGAGTTCTCTGCCTCTCTCTCCAGCCTGTCGAGGTCCTTCTGAAGGGCTGCACAGCACTCTGGAGTATCAGTCACTCCTCCCAGCTTTGTGTGTCAGTGAAATCTCCAAGAGGCATCTGTCCCTTTGTCCAAGTCACTCATGAATAAGTTAAACAACACTGGGCCCAGTATTGAACCTTGGGGGAAACTGCTAGTGACAAGCCTCCAACTAGACCCTGTGCCACTAATTATGACCATAACAATGTATTTTAAACATTAAATATTCCATATGCTGGTTGGCAAGCAAGTGACTTGGGATAGAAAACATCTGCTCATTTTGCCTGATAAAATTTTCTTAAGGATTTTACTGAGGGGGAAAAAAAGAACAGAAATGTTTCTACTTACTGCTTTTCCTCTCTTTTTTTGGGTGAAGCAAAGGATAAACTAGACTAGAAAAATTACTTTCTAGTGATGCAGTGCATATAAGCTAGCTGGCTCATGCTCTTGGATACAGATCAGACAACTTCCATCTCTAGTCTGTGGTTCACATGCTGGTAGGGTTGTTAAAGGTTGAATATTGTTTCTCTTTGGTCTTTGAGAAGCAAGTCAGTTTTACCTCAGTTCCTGCTTTCTGAACCACTGGCAATCAATACATTTGTTAATATTTGCATTAGATAAGGTCTAGTATTGTCCTTAGTTAGATGTGTGTTACCCATCACCCTTACTGCTAGCAATCTGATAGTCTCATGGTGACCCTTATATCCCTAGGGGTGCCCAGGGATTACATTCCTAACCTATAGTTTGCCCCTCTTGAGGGTAATACAGTCATTTTACAGTTATGTAGAGCAAACCTTCCCTGCAGAGCTTGCCTAGCTGGGTTTTTGCTTTGTCTTCAAGCCTAAAAACTCCAAAGGCTGTATTTGATCATAAGATGTGCAGTTCCAACAACATGGGGGTCAGTTTTAGTTGAGACTTCTGTGTGCCACAGTGGTAAAAAACAATAACAGTGATTTGTGCTTTCTGGGGTTGTCCACTTTGCCTGTTACTATCCTTCTGTCGGAGTAACTAATTCAGCCCTGTATTGATAGCTCCCTTGTGTTCTCTGGGAAGTCAGACAAGTGAAATTATGGGTCACTTGGCCAGCTGCATCATGATACAGTTTTTATTTAATGGAGAAATAGCAAATGTAGATAAGACTTCTTACAGAGGTTTGCTCTGAAAACACTCTGTGCAGAATTGCAGGCCAGCCAAAGCAAGGATGGCATTTTCAAAATCTGCTATTTGGCATTTCTTAGCGTATGGCATTTCTTTATCTGGTATTCACATTGTCAGAAGTTTGTATCATAATACTGCAAATTAAGTGGGCCAGTGTGTCTCAACCCTGAATCAGAACCTCCATGGGGGTAATATGTGTGTATCTATATTAACAAAATAGTTCTTGGTAGGTATCTGTTGTCTTATTTATTCTAATATGCTAAGCTGAATGTCTTGCATGTAAAATATTGGGGATTTTTAGTTATTGTATTGTTAATTTAGTTCTCCTTTCTGTACTTTTCTGTCCTGAAAGGTGCAGGTGCTCAGTGGCTGTTCTGCCCTATCTGCAATCCCTGTTTTACTGACTGCTTCTTCCCTTGCATTGTCCTTCCTGGAAGTAGACATTATTTAGTTTTCTGCTTTGTTTTCTACGTCCATCTCAGCAAGTACACAGTGCCTTCAATAGCTGTCCTGGATGCCACTAGCTGAACATTGTATGAGTGACCCCACTGGGGCAGCCAGCAGATGGGGGTTCAGGTGGTGGCCTTGTGCTGGAAGTTAAAGCAGGTGTCCTACCTTTGCAAAATAATGTGGTGAAATTTCCTCAATCTCACAAAAGGATTAGGGATGCACAGTCTCTGTGAGTCAAACAAAGACAGTCCAGGCAGTCCAGTAAAAATTATATAAATGCTTTCTTTTCTCAGTATCTGTGACTAATTTAAGGTCACCAGTATTCCTCTGGTGGACAGAAATGTTCTACAACGGTGTGTAACTCACACAGAGGGTCATATGGTTGGACTTGATGATTGGGATGACAATAGTTGGGTATTTCAGATAGCAAAGTAGTCCCACTTCAGCAGTGAAGTGCCCAGCTGTACCATCTGTCTCCAATCTGCCTTATAACTCAGCTTAATTACATTAGTGCACAGCTATTATCACCTGGGAGATCATAACAGATTTGAAGATCTGATCTGTGCTTCTACTGAAGCTCGGATTATTTTTAGTTCCTCATGTTTGAAAAAAATAATTAGGGTTGAAGTATTGTATCTCTTAGAGAAATAATCATGCTTGGACAACACTCTCTGACACTTTCCTTGTGAATTTTAAGGTCTTTTCTGTTTACATTGCTGGCAAAAATGAAGTTTTTACTGTATCTCTTAAAGGGTGAAGTTCATCTCCTTAGAGAGGGCTTGCACAGATTTTGTGCTGCAGTCAGGTTCTATCTAAGACTTGTTTGGTGGACCTTTCACAGTGATTTCAGCTAAGCAGGTTCAAGCTAAATTATAGTCTAACCTGTAAAATCATGAAGAAAGTCACTGGTCAGCTTCTGATAATAAACTCTCCACCATGAATGCTAATGATGATGGTCAGAACCCTGGAATAATGTTACTTAATTGCTGTGCTGTATGAGTTTGAATATCTGATGAGCAAAAAATGATCTGTCACCTTGGTATATTTGAGATAGACAGACTTAGTATATTTGATATGGGCAGAGCCTCTGTGTGTGGTCGTGAGACACCATTATTTTTCTGGCACTTCTCAGAATAGACTCCAGAAAGTGAAGAACTTGTGTTACCTCCTTCCTCTTGTTAACTAGCACAGTTTTACATAACAGAATTTATATTACGTTTTTAAGAGTTTTCTTTTTAAATATCCTAGTAGGGGTTTTTTTCCTTGAGTATTTTTTTTGTGATTAATATATGCATGTAAAGTTATACAATTATATTTCGCTATTGTATGAACACTTGATCAGGAATTTTTAGCCACCAAATTGGGAAGATTGAGTATAAGGGAGAGTGTGTCTGTCAGTCACTTCACTGGCTTTTTCCAGCAATACATTCCTGAACAAGATACCATTTACAAGGTGGAAAGATAGTATAGGAATTCCTAATTAGCTGCTGTTAGAAAGCAAAGTAGAGCTAGTTATTCTGAGTTGGAATGGTTTTCAGTAGTGTTTATTGTCTCCTCTGCTTTGTTCTGTTGTTTTGTTGGTGGTGGGTTTTTTTCTTTAGTTTTGTTGGGTTTTATTTAGGGGGTGGTGTTGGGGTTTTTTAATGTAATCTCTTCGTGTTCCTTAATTTTGGATATTTTAAAGAGGAAGAGAGACAAGAAAAGCCACAGATTCTGTTACAGGGTTTCTGTATCTCTGCATCCAATATTTTTCTCTCAGGTGAAAAATGACACAAGGTATTTTAAATCTGTTTTACATTTGGGGTGTTTTGTTGGACTTTTCCCCCCTCAAAACTTCTAATGAAGATGTACATGGTCTCTGAATTCGTACAGCACTGATGATGCATTGATGGATGTCAAAGAGTGTTATTTTTGTTCTTAAAGCATGAGGTTCATCTACAATGAGCTTCTCATACACAGTCCAAAAGTGAATGTAAACGTGGAGGTTTTTGAAATGGTCCCCATGTATTAGTTTTGTCAGATGTTAGTGAAATGAGCATTAAGCTCATGTACTTTTAGTTTAATGTAGACTAAATACCAGAGATTTTAAATCTACTGCTTTTTTTTCTTGTGGGAAAATACTCCACCATAGATGCTCAAACCCAAGGAACTTCCAGCTCAGCACAGTTATTGCATGTGTCTTATTTTTAACAGGAAGGAGCCTTTCCTAATGGTGCTCATCAGTGATTTGCTAGAAAGAGGGGGAACTATACTGTTATTGGTATTTTGATCTTATAGCAAAATGGTTGTTCATCTTTAGCTAGAATAGTTGTCTCTCCTTTCTTTATTACAGTGTTTTATCTGTATGGAAACTACAACAAAGTGAAATCTTTTTTCTTACAAAGGAAGGCGACCAACATTCAGTTTTGATTTATTTTTATTTCAGTTGGACTTGCCCCTGCATTTATAGGGTGTATGTATGGGCAATTAAACAGAAGTGTCTTACAGCCTAAGTACAGGATGACCACTGACAAGAGACAGTGGTGGTAATGTGCATGCTATAAAGGAATTTCCCTCGATGAAGTGAGTGTGGCATAACTTTAAAATTATTTTTCTGTGGAAACAGCTGTCTTTTCTGTGAAAGAGCTTTTGGGACTTGAGAATCCTTGTGAAGGGAAAGGAGTCAAAAACACACCATAGACCTCACTGTCACACTGTTGTGTGCAAGATGGGAGATGAGTAGACCTCCACAAATTTCCCTTCCAAGAACATAATAGTGTGCAGCTATCTTGTGCATATGGGTGATTAAGTCTTAATTTTTTCATGCCTTAATTATTTTCCTTCAGATTATAACCAACTATTTTCTTTAATAGCCCTTGAAGGAGTAGTTAACAAACTTATTCAGATGAGAACCAGTAGCTAGATACCAACATCTTCCCATCCATGTTAGACTCATATCACCTCTTATTCCTCTCTCACCTGCAACTTTCTGTTCTGACCTGTAAAATCTTCTGCTGCCCAAACATATGGATGGGATACTTTGGATACAGCTAATTTCTGTTGATGTGGTGTGGTTTTTTTGTTTTTTTTTTTGTCCCCCACAACTGTGGTTCTTTGAAGCCACAATTAAATGTGGTGAGTCCAAAGTGAAAAGAGTAATTCCTTTAGAACTGCAAGCCACTTTATTCATAGGAGCATTATACTTCTTGTCTGGTACCTGTGAGGAGTCTTGGGGGTGTTTTCCTCTAAAGTAGGCAATAACACATTTTGTGTTCTGTGAACAAATAAAATGGTTATGTGGCAAATCCTTGGGACTAATAGACTTTGAGGGTGTATTTCTTAAAATGAAGTGTATCACTTAGGGAAAGTAAGGAGATTTGTAAAGATTAAGAGCCTTTCTGAGTTCTCATCTTGGCAGTTTACTATCAAGGTCCCTAAATGTATTCAGTGAGATGTTGACAGTCTAGGTATTTTTAAGACAACATCTTACACTAAAGGCATTCCTTCCTCAAAGTAGCTCTCAAAAGAACTTCTTTTGCCATTGTCTATTTGCCAAAATCATTTCCTCAAGCTTTTAGACTGGCATCCGTTGGGGATTGGATGCCAACCGCATGATACCTTTCAAAAATCGGTATATATGGTGGGTTGGCTGCCAGCCTCAAGATACCTTTTAAAAATAGGCATGTTTGTCATTCAACTGCAAAGCAAATAAACAAAACTTGCTGGAGAGCATCAACATTCTTCCCAGTGGGTGAGCAACAGTGTTACTTGCAGAGGGTACCAGCCACTCGCACACAAAGTGAGCACTGGGAGAATGGATACCTCCCCTGTACATACTCAGAGGGTTATTGCTGGTGAGCTGTACTGCTCCTGCCTGCCTTTTCTCTTTCTGCAGCTGCACAGGTGGTCTGAGTCTTTGTCAGCCTGATGTGTGCCCTGAGCATTATGAAAACAAACACCAAGGAGAAAGGGGGAAAAAATTAGAGCAAGTGTATCCAACAAAACGGCACAGAGCTTCTAATGTATCCCTACATTGTCCTTAACTTCAGAGCCTCACCCGAGGTTTGAGTTATGGATTAGGAGTTGGGTTTCCCATGAAAGCGACAGAGAAGTCTGCAGTCAGAAGAAGGTACAGAGTTGGACCTGGACCTTTCATCTCTGTTAAGGTCAGCACTTTATTGCTGGTGCAGGCTTACCTCTGTTTCAATTAGCACAAGGCTGGGTCCCCAGGTGACATGCTTAGCTTATTGACAGTGTTATACCGTGAAATCACACTATAAGCTTAAAGGAAAAAAAAAAAAGTCGACACTCCTTTTCAAAGAGCAGAAAAAGCAAGATGACAGCAGCTGCAGAATAATACACTTCTTTCAATGAAAATGTACGATCCTGGGATAAAGGATGTACGAGTGGCAGTGGAAAGCTGTGCCAGTGGCAGCAGCCGAACCCCCGGGGGCTGTGAGCAGCTGCCGTGCCCTCGGTGCACAGCACCACTGACCACAGCTTGTCCTGAGGCAGGGATGGGGATATTATATGACATCTGTCCCTCAGATATCTGGAAGCTGCTCCAGCCCTTCTAGGAGGAGAGCTCACTTTTAATTTTTTAGACTAGAGAAACATGAAGAATTTGGATGGTGTTTCTGTCTCCCAGAACTCATTTGTCATTCATTTACCCCCTCTGTAACCTGCAGCCCCTATTGTGAATGGCAGTTTTTCTCAAGAAATGTAAATGCTATTAAAGATTTGCCATTCTTTAGCTGCAGCATGATGTTTGTTATTAATAGTAGTAGTTTCTTCTTAGTAATAATAATTCCTTGATGGGTATCATACCTAGGAAAGTGACAGCTCCACATGCAAACGAAGCACTTCATCTGGGCGTAGTGTCACTGGAAACAAAAAATCAGAGCTCTGCAGGTGTGGGAGAGATAGGGAGTGTATCATTAGCCAATGCAATAGAAGACAAGGAGGGTAGGAAAGATGGGTGATGCCAACTTGCTGTCTACCGCATGTGCTGCTTTTTTGTCTTGTATTATTAGTAGGAAAAATACTTACATGATGCTCTTTGTGTGATTGAATTTGTTTGAATGGAGAGAATTATCCTGACATCATTGTAATGGCAAGAAATAAAGTTCAAAAGTGAAGGTGAAAGTAAGAACAATTGCAAGCAATCTGCAGCATGAGAAATTAGGAGAGAGAAAACTTAGATAACCTTTATTTTAAAAAATACTAATATTTAAAAGAGTTAAATATCATTGAACTAAACATATGCAGAGCCATTTAGAACTAAATATTGGTTATAAGTAAAGTATATGAGAAGCAATAGCTCATTACCTACAATTCTGCTGCTTATTCTGGGTGCCTGTTCTAACTCTTAAATTATATTTTAGTTGCAAAAATCCACGTCAGTGAACTACGTCAATTAGTTAACTAATGAATGTACAGAGTTGGCACAGGTTGGCAAGGATTTGATAGGGATGTGTATTCGTGTGCATACCCATGTTATATGTTTGTAATGTACATACACGTACATGTATATATGTGTATCTGTATTTCTCTGTACTATGGAGGGAGAGGCACTGAAATACAGTAGCATGGAGAGGTGGTCATTGTTTTCTCTGGTTTTTGTACTTCAGTGTTTCATTTCTGTTCCCCACTGCACACCCATCTTTTTTCTTTGATAGATATACTTACACATTTCTTCAGCTCTGTGGCCTGTAATTAATAAACTGTAATGTGTACCAGTGTGTTGCACCTACTGTATGCACATATTTGTACTTGTAACCATGAGTAAAGATCAATGTATTTATCAGGGAGCTGCATAATAGGACTACTTGATAGAGCAAATAGGTGATGCTCAGTGCTTCTCAGTAGATTGTCCAGTCCCTTTTGCCAATGCTTTCTTTTAACCTTTGTATGTTCCTTTAAAAAGTTGAGTACTTTCCTAAAAGCATAGGGTTGAAAAAAGCCTTTGGCTAGACTGAGTCCTGTACTCTGCTACTGTAGGCAATAGCCTAATCTCTTTTGTTATTCTGTCCTGGGAACAGTTAGGTCTTTTGCTGTCACTGCTTGGAAGGTGGAGCTATTTCAGCACTTTCAATAGCATTAGAAATGTACTATGATTTATCTGGGGAGGGAAAGGCCAGCTATTCCATATGCTCAATGGAGTTATAATGCATCACATCCTGTGCACCCTGCAAAGATGTCAACTTCACTGTAAATGCAGAAATGCTCGTGCCAGATACAGGAATGTGGCTCTTCAGGTGTAGCAAATTGTGCTGTAATCAAACAGTGGCATGGAGCATTCTCTGCTCTCTATTGCTGTGACGGTCCATCTGCAAGCACATCTCCATAGCATATGTGAAAATGGATGCTGGAGAAGACGTCTATCTTTAGAGCATATGCCTTTCCCCAGTAAAATGGATGGAGGATCAGAGATTTAAAAAAGATGAGTCACTGTGACTCACTACAGTATACCCATAATAAAATCTATCTAAATTTGGTAAGGAGCTCTAGGAACTAATTGCCCTAGTTACTTACCCCTTTTATTTTTTTGTAGATGTTTGTCCTTTGCTTCTCTAGCAATTAGGTACTGTATGTACAGAAATAAGATTTCAGTAATGACTGTTGTATGGTGTTCTAGATTAAGGACTTCTGCTCTTGCAAAACTGATTGGTGTCGTATTTTCAGTCATCTCCTTCAAAAACTGTGATGAAAATAAGAATAACAAAAGCTCTCAGAATGCTTTGGATTTTAGTGGTCTTGTGTTGTGTTAGAAAATAAGAAACAATTAATAAAAGTGTCAATAGAGTGTAATAAATTTAGATTACCAGACCTGGTTTCTGTTGGGAAAAGATCACATTTACTTTAAATCACACATTTGCTACTCCAAAATTGCAGTTACTCAAAATTTCTTGTCTAAAATCTTAATAGATAATAACATTGTTAGCAGCAGTAAAGTATGCAATGAGTTCTTGGGTAGAGTTTCTAGCACCTTTAGGATTAATTAAATTCCTAAAAATCAATTTGGCAATTAGGCCAGAGATATTGAAGGTTCTGAATGCTGCACTTTTGAGACAAATTTTTTTGCCACTGTTCCTTTTATAAAAAGGAGCTCAAAGAAAGCGTAAGATTGACTCAATATCTCACTGAACTTTGTGGAAAGCATCTTGTTTAGGGGAAATATGTTGGCCTTTACATTGTACTTAACACAATGTACATCTCAGGCCAGGAATTCCTTGAAGTTTTATTCATGGGAGATCACATCCCGTGTAAGATAGTGGTTTAGAAGCTGATTAACACCTGTGATGCAGAACGACCAAAATTTGTATTTTTTATAGAATTAAAAAAACCCACAACCAACCAACCAATCAACCAGCCAATGAGCAAAAATAATTAGCCAATACAGAGAGGCTGTGTGGACCACAGATGACCCACAGACAACTTATTTTCGTGCACCAACATTCTCGCTCTTTTGAATACAAGATAAAACAGTTCAGACCTTCAGTACTTGTGTGAATATGCTAGGTAGAAAGCAGAGAACCATAAAGGCAGAAGTAAAAATGGGTCCTCTGTGAGTTGAAGCTGTTAGTAAAAGTAATGATATCTTTGCATTTATGGGTTAGCAGTAAAATTCCCCTTATGCGTTATTTAAGTGTGCTGTCAATGGGCCATGTTTTCATATGCTTTACATTTGAGCCAACATAAAAGCCAAAAGTCATCGTAATACTTAGGGCAATCTTTCCTTTCTTTATCTCTTCTTCAGCATCTTAAGTGTCTAAAATTGAATTGGAATTACTGAAAGCAGTTGTGGACTCAGGTCCTGTAGTCAGATGTGAAATGTAAATTATGGCAGCATCTTTAAAATGACCTCATAAAATAACAACAATTGCTCTGTGTTTAAATGAGTTGAATTTTCAAATTACAAATCTGCTTCCATATGAGGCTATTATCAGAAGGCATATAAAAATCATTGTCTCACTTTCATTTCTGATTAACAAGCAATAAGTTTATTTTGGAAGTTACTAATTTGTATCTAATTGAGATGGATGGAGGCTCTAGTTAATCTTGTTTACATTCAAATGTACCCTTGGATGTTTTATCAAATCTAAACAAAAGATAGGTTGTACATAATTTGAATTAAAATTTTCAACTTTTAACAAGATTCCTGTTTAAAATAGAAAAGAAACAAAACACAACAAAGTAACTGTTGTCACTTTGCCCATAATTCGTATTACAAAGTCAATTTGTATGTCTAATCTATAAAATTGTATGTTTATCTCAAATCTTTGACAGAGTAAACAGGGAAATTTTAAGACAGGTAGTAGCACTCTTAATGGTGTTAGCTAAAGCATTCATGTTATTTGAACAACTAGTTCTCTTTTTCTTCCTAAATTTTTTCTAGCAATTCATTCTGGTATGATGCAGAATTGATTTGGTATGATCTGAGAAATGTGAGCAGTGTCTAAGTGTTCAAAGATCTGTTTTTTAGTGGTGATATGTACCTTCTACTCATTAATAGTCATCATTAGCCTTAACAGCTCCCAGCTTTTAAAGATGAAGACTTTTCAGTGTTATCCTTGAGTTTTTCTTCACTTCTTTCATAATGTTGTTAGTCACTGCTGACAACTACAGTTATGTCATCATTGCATTTTGCCTCAGGGTGGATGAAATTATGGCTCTGTGCATTGGATTTTTACCAAAATGAAAAAAAATTTTGACAAATCTGTGCTATTATTGTTTAGGTGGAAGGGACAAAGTGAAACCTCCAACAAAGTGCATCTGCTTGCATTGCTATAATTGAATATTTTATTTACTGCTCTTCCAACATAAGAATTTTTTTAAAAGTTCTGTGTGATATAATCCATCTAGGGGCATGGTATAATTTGCCCAACTGGAAGCAGGACTGGTGACTTAAGAGTGCAGCTGCAAGGTTATAGTTAAGTAAAAGCAAGTGGTTTTCTGCAAAATCTCAAATGGGATTCTTCTAAGCTGTGTAACAACAGAGAGGTGATTTGTCATACTTGCTTCTCCCCATAATTTTTACATATGAATGAATAAATGGTTTTCCTGTGGTTGTTTAGTGGTTCAAGGGTTGATGCTTCGGGTTGGTGAGGTCCACCGATAGACGTGTTCTTAAGTTCTGACCTTGACACTCTGCATAAGTGTAGCACTCACTAAATAAGTATAAGATCATCCCTCGGCTGTCAAGTTTAGGTTTTAGGTATGCATATTTATATCCTAGTTCTGAAAATGACTGCTGATTTCCTTGTGAAGCAGGAAGGGTCTGTCTACTTAGAGCTCATCTTAGGACTGGAATCTTTAGGAGGATCAGTCCATCTCTGTAAACAGCAAAATGTATTTCAGGAAAATTTTGCCTGTCTCTTTCAGATGATTAATTATCTATTTAGTTTTATGAAAAAGCATCATTAGAGCTGGGTGTGTATTAAGTAGTTGAAATAACACTCTACTAATTGAGTATTTAATATATGTTTACTTTGTTTGCATACTCTGTGTCTCAGTAAAATAGCTGGGGGGCAATTTACTTGTGTGTGAATGCAAGGGTCCCATATATATCTGCATGTTCTTGAAATAAAACTAATTTGGGAAAAAAGTTTTTTAAGAAAAAGTCACTAACAGAAGGTAAATGGTTTTGCTGCCAATTTTTGCTTCAGGCACTAGGATGACATGCTTTTTTCAGTTTTATACTGAGGTCTCAAGAGATACTGTATTTGTTAAAGTGGTATTAATTAAAAATGAAAGAGCAATTTGGTAGGTTTAGACTTGATTAGATTCTCTAGAAAAGCCCAGATAGCTCTAATGTGGAAAGAAGAGCCTGAAGCTGCTTTGTATTCCTTTTGCACTCAGTAGCAAAGCAACTTTCCTATGAAATTTCTTCTCAGGGGTTATTTTGAATATGAGTATTCAATCTGAGTATTTAAATTGTGTGCAGAGCATGCTACTTTATTTGAAGTCAGCAAGAGGTGATGATTTGATGAAGAGTCTGACAGTCTCTGAGATTACAGTGGGGGAATCATTTGAGGGAGTGTTGAATAATCTGTGCAGAGCTTCCTGTTTGTGGCTTCTGTAATGGAGTCCTGCACTCCAGTGTTCCCTATGATTTTATTGAAAGTGTGCAATGCCTTCCAAAAATGCCTGATGGTGAGAGACTGCGTGTTTCCTGACAACCGTGACAAAACGATTCCAGCTGTTCTTGAGAGATGCCTAATGCTGGGCTGAAAATTGCTATTTTGTGCATCTTTAGGGTTTAAATGCAGTGATATTTGTTTGGTGGTATTGTTTAACTGGTTCTTGTTAAATAGCTGTTAGCACAACATGCAGGTTTGGTAATGCTGTTTTTGTTTGTAATCTTCTAAGGTTGTGCTGGTGAGATGGAACGAACCTTTCCAGAAATTAGCAACCTGCGATGCAGATGGAGGAATATTTGTTTGGATACAATACGAAGGCAGATGGTCAGTGGAGCTTGTCAACGATCGTGGGGCACAGGTTGGTATGCATGTTTTCTCTGCAGTCAAGAGTGATCAGGTCCTGAGAGGCCAAATGAAGAGGACAATGAATGGTACTTTATACCTTTCAAAAAGCACAGGAGGAAATGAAACATTTCTTTATTGAAAGGAATATGCAAGAATGGGCTAATAGTTGGCCTGTCTCATTCTGTGCACTGCTGCTGTTTATTAAAACAGTAAAAAAGTCCTGCATGGCCCATATATCTATTTTCTTGTCTTTGATATGTTAAGGTAAGCGACTTTACATGGAGCCATGATGGGACTCAGGCACTTATCTCCTATAGAGATGGATTTGTGCTGGTCGGTTCAGTCAGCGGACAAAGACACTGGTCTTCAGAAATAAACTTGGAGAGTCAGATCACCTGTGGCATATGGACTCCAGATGACCAACAGGTAATGAAGATGGGGCAATTAGGGGTGTCAGCTGGGTCGCATTGGTAAGCCATAGAATACACCTCTTAAAAAGTTGTCAAGTAAAATGGTCACGTGGTAAGATCAGTTTCCATCAAAACTGCTGCTCCCACTGATAATGAAAATTTAATTCATCCTGTTGTCCTTATTAAGCAAATATGATAGTGTACCAAGTTACCCATTGTCACTTTTCACCCTGATTCACACACAGTCTTGCTCAAAGTTAGTTGTTTGAGACAGGAATCTGTTAATTGTACCCTTAATTTGTTATTACAGCTATCTTATAAATGCATTTGAGCAGAGATGTAGCCTGGACTATTAAACATCTGACTGATAATTTCTGTGTAGATTTGTCTAGTCTGCACTTGCAGCAAAAGCAATTCCAGCAGCAGATATGGTTATGTTTTGCATTTACATAAGCTAATGGATCTAATTGAGTGTTGGAGAGATGTCTCAACCTTATGCAAACAAGATCATTTGAAAGAAGGCCTTTTTTCCAACCATTGAGCCCAAATGTTGCTGAGCTTTGAGAAATTCCATTAAAAAATCTTCTTTACCATTTTTCTAAAGAATTACAGGGTACTGGACACACCACCATCACAGCATGACTGGGCCTGGGCCACTGGTTTCATTTACAGAATTCACACCGGTCCCTTGCCTTTCACTGCTGAGCTGACTGGATTGGTCTTTCCTTGCACATGCATGGTTGTGTATGTGTGTATAATTCAGTGCTGGAGGAAATGATGGGAGTAGAGTAGTGCAAAGCAAAACTCTGTTATGATCACAGCTGGATTGTTTTCCTTCCTTCATTTTACAACACCATGGAAAGATGCTGGTTCAAGAGTCAAGGTACCACTGAATTTAGAATACTGTAAATTCATCCAAGGTAGAGTTATTTTGGGAATTGCTAGTGAAATATAATAGCACTAATAATATACATTTCTGCAGCAGCATCTAATAATTCTAGAGTGCTCTGCAAAGAATAATGAATTAATTATTGCAACACTGCTTTTTAAAGCCAGGGAGTCTAACTGCCTCTTTTTGAATCTAGGGAAATGTAAATCTTGACAATAAATAATTTACTTGAGATCAAGAGGAAGAGACAAACAGCAGAAGTAGGAGGGGAAGCTAAGATCTAATAGCTCTCAGTCCTATGTTTTAAACATGAGGCTACCCCATTTGTGTGATGCTCAGTTGTTGCTGCTGTATTTGGAAATATCTTCACTTGAGTGTTTAATTTGGAGTGGCTGACTGCCTTTAATTCAATTTAGCCAATATGTTTGTACTTTCTAATCTAGATGCTCCATAAGTGGTTATTCCAGGAAACAAACGCTTGTTCGGTGTCCAGATAAATGCTTTCGAACATAATGGCCAATTCCAGCTATGTGAAAATGATTTACTTGACTTCCAGACCCTGCTGCTGATAAACTCACTGAAATAGAGACCCAATCCAGCCATGAGCTTGATGTTGCTCTGCACAGTTCTCCCTAACTATGTGGTTGCAGGGGTTTGCATGTTAAGTGATGATGGATCTTTGTACTATTCTCCGGAGCTGGTGGAAAGAAGCGATCTTCTAAAATATATCCAGATGTATTTGCCTCTGGAGGCACAAGGAAACATGAATCATAGAGGTGCTTGGCAAGGGACTATGCTCAGTTCAAACTAAAAATAGCAAACAGAGTGAGGGGAAGGACATTGCATATGTTACACATAAATTAGTGTTTATGGAAATGGATACCCTTACTTGCTTATTGCCTTACCTAATTTTTCTCCTGATTGGGGTATGTGCAAATGAGAGCAGGATACTATTCTAGTTCTAGAGTAGCTTCAGCACATTCCCTATTGCTTAAGGTACTCTACTTGTCAGTACAGTGACGAAAGATAAATGTTGACATTTAAATTTATATTTTTCTACTGTTCTTTTTGTTACCCCTCTGGCACCATGAAGGTTGCTACTGAAAGTATGCCTGGAAAATATTACACTCCATGATCCCATGACCTTTAACTCAATTATCTTTAAAAGTTACATTTACAAAGGGATTGTATTGTTCAGTATAAATATTCTATTGTCCTGATAGAAATTTGCTCAATACAGTCTGTCTGTTCACCTCACTCTTCACTTCTCGTAACTTTCTCCTTCACTCCTTTCTGCATGCATCCTCCTGGTTTCTTCTGTCTCCTCCATCTTTTTTCCTGTCTGTCTCTTCAGCACCAGTAGCCTGTCACCTCTGTCACTCCTTGCTATGGCTCTGTGGCAGCTCTGCAAGAGTAGGGTAATTTCCTACCACCACCTTTTTGTTGGAGACAAGAAAAGGTTGGAGCTGCAATATTGGCAGCCATTGTCTTCTTTGTGTGTGGGGTCTCTGGGTTTGAGTCCTTACTGTGCTTGAAGTAAAGCACCTTGGAGGTAGTGGCTAATGCATAGCGATGGGGTGAGAGCTAGAGAGGTGGCCAGCGTGGAATACAGTCCTGCTGAAATTGAGCATATAATTGTATATTTTAACTGATTTGGTGTATATGCTGTCTTGATTAAGTTATAGGCAGATTTTATTAATACTAGCCAAAATGGTTCTGCATTTTCTTTTAGGAAGAGAGTGTTATCATTCTTCTTGTGGCTCAGTTGCTTTTCAGGTTTTTCGAGCGCTCCTTGTCTGTTGGGGACAAACTTATTTTGAGTCATATGGTTGACTGCAGTGCTTTTTCTCAGCATCATCTGTCTCAGATGAACTTCTCATGAAGGTCACTGGCAGATTTCTACTATAGTTCACACCCAGATCTTGAGTCTGGACTTTGAGCTACAGGCTTCAGCTGATTCAATACACAGGCCTTTGGAATGTGATTCTGCATGTTTATGGTATAGGACTAGAAGTCAGTTTTCTCACTTCACTGTGTGTCTGTAGGCCTGCTCATTTAGGCATTTCCTTCTCCTGTACCCTATAACCAGAGCACACGTCTGGCCAAGACAGAGCCCCATTGGGCTCTTGGGGATATACAAATGGAAGATTTTATAAGACTGGGTTGTCTGTGTCTCAGGCAGAGTGCCATGCTTGTGTTAAACTGGGATGGATGGGATTACACAGGAGTGAGACTTTCCATGCACAGTTTTAAAATTTTTTTTCGGGACTACAAGAGGCTGTAGGAGTCGTGTGGAGTATTTTTCTGGTGAGCAGGCTCACTTAAGATCATGTAGGGATGAAAAATATATTTGAAATGAAAAGGAAATTTGAAATATTAGAGAATGCTGTATCCTGTCTTGAGATAGTTCTGTGGTGTTGTCCCATGCTTGTTTTCAAAGAGGGACTGTACATACCAGGCAGATTGAGGACTTTCTAAGTGAGAAAAACTTGACTTTTGTCTAGCCAAAGGGTTTATTTATAATTACAGAAGCAATGTCAGTAAGTAATTGAAGATTCTTCCTAAGCCTGCAAGTCATAAAACATCTTTCCAGTGCTTCATCTCTCTTGCTGTGTGTTTGCTGAGCTCGCAGTGACTTTTTTCTATCAACTTCTGCTGCCCTTAGGCCACCCTTTCCCTCTCTTTCTCCCAGATTTTACCCATTAAAGAGATGATCTGTCTTCATGATGGAGAAAGACACAGTGTCAGAGAACTGGAAGAGAACTGCAGAGGCTCTGATTATCCTTTGTTTATAGCAATATAGTGTAACTCCTTGAACTTCCCTGGGGTTGTTTCTGGTGCTGTTTCTGTGTGTGAAAAGGGGAATCACTCTCCAATAGAGGAAACCCTCAAAGAAAATGAATTAATATATTTTAATTCCTGGATATCCCAAGAGGTGCCAGTAACCTATATTTGTTCCCTGCATCTCTGCTAGTACAAATTATTAGACTTTTCTGACAGCTGTAAGTGCCCATTTCTGTTTTCCCCCCTCCCCTTTTCCTGTTGTAAGCTTTTATTTGTGGAAATTCAGGGACTGGACAGAATTCTGTTTGGCTAGGATGTGACAGACTACGGGAATATGTGAACTTTGCCAGCATGCTTCCTTCTGTTTGCTTTGAAAATAAGTATATAAGCAGGTAGACTAATTTGATTTGCATCCTGCAGGGTACAACATTAACTGCTTGTACGTAGTCCCATTGTGATGCAACATGCACGAGTACTAAAAATGTGTAAACACGGGCCCCAAGGTTCAGCCTGTTCTGTGCCTAATCAGACAAAATTATGCTCCTGGTGAAACAGAAAAGCAGCACCATGTTAGGAACAGATACCCTGTGCATTGAAGGGTCTTGGAAGAAAACAGTGACACCAGTAGCAAATGAACTGCGTTGTCTCAAACAACGCAGGGTGCAGGAGCTCTGTACATTGTTTTTTTAGAAGTCTGTTGTAGCTTGCAGTAGCTGTGCAGGGAGGCAGTTTCTAAGCTGTTACTCACTCCTGCTCCCAGCACTTGCCATCCCTATTCCCATGGCAACCACAGAGACGCTTCAGCATCTTTTTTCTATGACAAGCAGGAGGCAGGGGCAGGCTTCAGCTCCTTCTCCCTGCCTGCAGTGCATCAGGATGGAGCCCGGGACCCAGAAGGGAGCTCCACGTGAAGAAGGGGATGCTTGTTGTCCCTGGGCCCAGCAGCGTGGTTGGGTGGGATCCGTGTGCTAGCACAGCACGTGGTGCTGTGCATGTCCCTGAATAGGGTCAGCACCGTGCTGTGCCCAGCAGCTGCTCTGTGTAGCCACAGCTCTCACAGGAGGCAGGAGCTCATTAACAAGAAGTGCTGTCAAGTGGTTACGGTGGCATCAGGTGTTTTATGAGCTTCTCTCTCAGAGTTCTTGGTTTTGGTATGGCTTTAGTCCTTGGAAGGAGTTTTACCTGATAAATCCCCTTCAGTACAGTCTGCTTTTGGTCCCCTCATTTTCATCTGTGAACTATAATTTGCAGTTGCTACTACCTTTTCAGGGAAACGGTGTTCTGAACAGCTCCTAAGCTGAAAGTAAGGATAGTAGCCTTACCTAGCTTCCAGAACACAGCTTAAAACCAAAGAATTTTTAAGTGTTTGAAAGTGTTGCATCTGTTTGGGCCCTGCTCTCATCTTCTCACCTACATCTGCGTTTGCCTGTGGCTCTGAAACGAGACGTTTGTGCTTCCACTCACCCTCTTGTTTTTGGTTTTATTCAGGTGCTGTAGCACATGTCTGATTCAGGCATTCCTTGCTATTATAGTAGTCACCCTGATCAAGTTTAATTATTCTCAGACATCTGGGTGTGTGGAAAAAAATCTTGAAGATGGCCTTCTAATGAGTTGATAGAATGATGAAAGGGAGCTACAAAGGGGCAACTGGGGCAGTATGGGGAAAGTAGCTATTGACCTTAATTATTATGAATGAAAAGAAGGAAGGACAAAATGAAATTTGTAAAATTTGAAAATGTAAGCAATTATTTTGGTCTTTATTAGAATAATTTTTGTTCCTATTAAGGATTTTACAGGTTCACATAAAGGAGCCTTAAAGATGCTGGGGAATAACTACATTTTTTGTGCCTTAACATACAAAAATTAATTGTTTTCTCCCAGCAATTCTGGATGTAGATACTATCAAATGATAGTTACAATGACTAGGGCCACTCAGAATTGCACTGTAAGATACAGTAGTTGAAGAAGATCTGAAAGCCTTATTTTCATTGATGGATGAATTACTCAGATTACTGGGAAAAATGGCTGGAGGCTTTTCATAGCATTGAAGACTTGTCATTAATGAACTAGGTAGTTTATTCAAGGCACAAGGACTGCAGACAATGGTTAAATCCCATATAAGCATTTTAACGTTGCATGCTGCGTAATTGAGCAGCAGCATTAAAATGCAAAAAGAGGACAGGGGAAGGAGACTTCAGTTGTCTTTCAAGACAAATCCATTTGTTATATAAAACAAACAGATAAGACCCATTGCAGCTTAACTGTTTAATATTTTGGACTGTTTTTAGAAGCATTTCAAACCTTTGTGGCAAACTTGCTATGAAAATTAATGATTTCTGCTTCCTTGTGCTAAGGAGTCTGTAAATATTTACTATCCTATTTCAGCCTTTTGTAAACAAAATATGGGGGGGTTATATAAACTTAAACTTTAAATATTTTTGCAGAGACTTTGTATTCTTGGTTTATATATTTATACATGCTGGAAGCCAGTAACACTTTGTTTTTGCTCTTTGCTTGGGGACTTGGTTTTTATGATGGTACATAATAGTGACAGATTTTGTGGGAAAAGTGATGTGTATTTTAAGTGCTATTTTGCCTTTCTTTCTCCCATCTCTTTTTATTACGTTGTTTTCAAGCTACATTATGCTGCTATTTCCTAAATAATAGAGTTCTCTTTTTTCCCCTCCCCTTTTTTTCTGATATCAGTGTATAGTTGTATTGGCATTGTTTTTCCTTTGCCTTTTTTTCTCAAGTAGGTTTTTATGCATCATTCTGCTGAGAATACAGCTTCCAAAAAGAAGGAAGGAGAAGACTTAGCTTGGTGCACTGTGTCATTTCTTGGTTGCGCTTTCCTTTTTTCACTAGCAATGAGCAGCTACGCTGCAGATTTTTGTGCTCATATAGGCTTTGCCTTGAGTTCTGGTGGGGGTAGACAACAAGGATGTTCTCCTTGGAGCCTCTGGGGCTCATAGCTTCAGGAGCTATGGCATCTCTCTGTGGGTTTATTCCAGACAAATTTTTCCTGCCAGAAAACCTAGGCTGTACTGCACAGTTACTGAGCGGGTAATTGGAGGAACAGAGCAATAAGGTGATACTTCAATGTGCTTTCTTCTTCCCACTCGCTTCATCTGTGCCTTGCCTAATCTTTCCCTGGATGCTCTCCATCCAGCCTGTAGAGGCAAGGCACTGAGAGAGCTAACGAGATGGTGCCATTTGTTCTAGTCATGAGAGCTGTAACATGGGGGTTGTTTATGGGCTGATGGCATCATGGCTCGTTTTCTCAGTAGCTCCTGCAGTGTTTTGTGTCAAGGCTGTTTCAGATGAGTATTGCACAGAAATTTTTCTCTTAATGACTCTGAAAGGAGTAATACAACTGTTTTAATGTTTTGCTCGTCCTTGTAGACAGGGTGTTGGATGTTTGTAACTGCAAAAAGCAAATGCCTGGATGGATTTCTACATCCCTTTGGAAGCACAGTGTACTAGGATGTACAGATCAGCTTCTACAGTGTACCTTGTAACTTTCCCTATGACACTCAGGTCACAATATTGCTATTTTAGTTGACTGGAATCTGAAGTTTAAATGCTGCACATTCTACCATGTCTTTGCCTCCCTCAGGAAAGAAGGATGTCGATGGCAGTGACTAGCCAGAGATGGAAGGAGAGATGAAAACTTGTGCTATTCAGTTAATGTGTCCACTTAGCATTTTTATACCCAGTGCTGTTTTACATTTTTGAAGCATCAGTGTTTGAGTCAGCAAAGTAAAGATGAGCACAAATAGAAACAAGACCAGTCTCTGTGTGGGAGGTGTCAGGAAGAAAGAAGCCATTTGCCTCTCTCTCTCACCTTGCTGGCACTTGTACCTGAAGTCTTTAGTTCTTTGAAACAGGGAGTGTTTACTTGAGCTTGTGGTTTTGAAAAGCTCTCTGCTATGCTTCAGCTTTGGGGCAAATAGTAGGAATGAGGTTTTGCAGTGCACCTCTGCAAGGAAGCAGCATGTGTTTATGCTGCATTTTAGGCAGTGTAGGGAAAAAATTGAACCTTCTGCAGGAAGGTGCTCTCTAAGGAGAAGTCATATGTAGGGTAGGAAAATTGCTTTAATTTGTTTGTTTGGATTTTGAACTGGTCTGGAGAGGGTATGTGAGTGGAGGTGTAATTCTTATAGAAGAAAACCACTCCAAACTGTGAGGGTTTTACAGCATTTTTCAGAAGAGTCCATTATTCCACTGCCAAAGCCACTTGGCTGAGAATACTTTGGCCTCAGCATCCCTTTGGTTCATCCAGAGCTGTGTGGTCTTTTCAGTTCAAAAGAAATGTAGCTGCCAGCATGGTTGATTTGAACTTTATCATCACTGGTACTTAATCCATCATTTTTTTGGAAGCTGGTAAGAAGACCAGGAGCCAAATGGGGTCTTGAACTTGGGTCAGATGTCTTCAAGCCTGTAAATAGTCTGAAACCTTGGTGCAGGAAACAAGGATTAGAGTGATTGAATCTGGAGGAGGATATTTGTGGATTTCTGGACTAGGTTTTGTCTGGGAAAGCAAGGCCAAGTTTCACAGTAAATGGCAGAGGAAAGGTGATATTTTTGGAAAGTGATATCACGTAGTCTTTCCTTTCATTTGACAAAAGGAAAGGAGATAGTACGCCAATGGAAAGCGGGAGCAATATCTCTTTATTCTCCAAAACCTTTCCCATCAATGTTTCATGCTGCATGGATTCAGCTTGAGCTCTTTGTTCTTTGTCCAGGAGCCCGTTTCTTGTCAGTGTTCAGATGTTGAGGGATTGTTGGCAAGCTGAAAAGGAATTAATCCTTCCCTGCTTTCCTTGCTTTTTAAGAGAATAGTCATTTTTCTTCAGTGCCTTGTTTGGTAAGAGTTTATTACTCAGCCTGACTCCATGTTGAGTCAGTTACACTTGACCTCAGCCATTCCACGTATTTCCTGACCACGCTGAGTTACTGCTCTCTGCCTGCAAGACCTAGAAGGAGAGGGCAGCAGTTGAGGGACTAACTTCCATTAGTGTATAGCTTAACCCAGGGGCTTCTTGATTTTATATTATGAAATTCAAAACAGCAAGGACATTGCTTCTAAACTGCTTTGTATTGCATTTTCACTGGTTCAGAGTGCTGTTCTTGTTTCTAAGTAATACCATTTTCAGTTAGGAAAAAAACACAAACCACAAAACCCCAGCAGAAACTCTCAGACTTCTAAAGCTCTGAATGAGATTTTAGCTTCAGCAGTCAACATATCTTTCAGGAAATAACTAAAACCTGACTTGGGAATAATGCAGGAGACTGCCAAGTGTATCAGTTGACTTCGTTTCCTGATTGAGTGGTTGTTGGTAAAACTAATTGCATTTTCCCACCAAATGTTGTTTTAGTTATAATTGTATATTTGTGAAGAATATGTTATTTCAGAGACGTGTGTGCTTTCCTGGCAGAGTTTTGTGAGGAATCAGAAAACGGCACTGCTTGAAGAATATTACAGAGTACTTGTGCTGTGGGAGTTCAGTGGTCCAGGCTTGGAGTCCTGTCCAAGTTAATTGCCACAGAAGATGTTCTGTAGAAGGTGTTCAGCTGTTGGCCTTTTGTTCATTTTGCATGCTGCTTCAAATGTGTTTTTTTCACATTTTAAACTGAGGCATATCATTAATACAGTAAACACTATATAGAAGGGCAACTCTTCACTTAAAAATTTAATTGCTGTAGGTTGCTTTCTTGAAAAATGTCTTGAGAGTCAAAAAGGAATATAGAAATGTGTGTGCCTGGAATACACGAGTCAGAATTAGTCTAGGTATAATTACAAGAATGTCTAATAATCAGTCTTTCTGTGATTTACCAGAATGCTTTCAAATAACATTATCTTTGCCTGGACAATTGCTTCTATCCTCACATGTCCAGAGTAGTTAATAGCTTGAGATCCTGGTTTTAAGACTGCTTATATTTTTGATTCCTGAAGTGGCATGCAAGGCTGTATCTCATTTACAGTCATTCAGCCACATTATAGTATTTTAGAGAGAAATAAAGCCAGTGCAGTTTGAATTCCCAGTTTTTAGTATTTCAGTATTTATTAAATGGAATTGTCACCAAGATCTTTGATGGATTTACTCTGCCTTCTCATTTGAGGGCTTTGTCATAGTTATCTAGATCCTATGGACTTTGTAAAAGAGAGAATGAACAGACCTGAAAGTAGGTAACTAAGCCAGTGCTGCTTTTGAAAGGATTAATGGCCTCAAATGAGAATTTTACCGCTATATGTATGTTTATATATGCAGCTGGCTGAATGATCCTGGGCTGTACCAGCCATATGTGTGGCTGGTAATTCCTCATGTCCAAAGGAAACAGAAACTCTTCTTAAGATTTTTGGATATAAAGGCAGTCAGGGAAAATCTAGTGCTTTCCCCCTGAGCTTGGATGTGAATTTTAGTGATGTCTCTCTTTGTGTCAGTTCAATAAATCGTTTTACAGTGGCTGAATTTTTAATAGAAATAAAAAGTATTCAGCAGGAGACAAGCTGTCTCCCTCACTCTGCTTTTCTTTATTTCTCGCTGCATTTTGAGGTAAAAAGAAGGAAAGCCAGAAATATGACACTGAAAAAAAACTTTCACTTTGTAATGTGCAGAGAGAACTCCTGAGAGGAGTTCGCTGCACTGTCTCCTGCTTTGTGATGGAGAAACAGTAAACAAGAAAAGCCCAAGGAATGCAAAATGCTAATACTACATTTAAATGGATTGCAAAATGCTGTAGTTAAGCCTTGGCAACACTGACATTCTTTTGTTAGGCTAATGAATGAAAATAATTAAAGGCAATAATTTTCCCTCTAGGGAGTTGTTACTAGGCCTACCTGAATAAATAGAAGGTTGATCCATCATTTTGTATATTTATCACTTTATAGTTCAGTTAATTTTCAATCAGCAAAATAAATTTATCTCTATTAGTATGATGGCAGTATGGTGACAACTGTGAAGGCTGTTCCTATCATAAGTACTAATGCTTGTCCAGATGACTAAATCAGAGCAAACAGAACTAATTCAGCTTCCTTGAACTGCTCAGCATCTTCTGACAGTGCAAAGAGTTGACCTTATTAGCATTTTTGCAGTGTACTTTCTGAGGTGGCTAGTTTTTCCTGTGGGGGAAGATGTGGGAGGAGACTGAAGGAGAAAGCATAAAGACAGGTTTAAATTTTGAAAAAGTGAAGGTCAGTGAAGCAAAACATAAAACGAGGCAGCTGCGAATGCAGAGCTGCACAGGGCGAGTTGTTGGTGGCAGCATTGATATAGCCTGGTATGATGGCACCAAGATTTCAGCAGGTGTGTGTGCCAACAGACACACACACACACACACGAAGGCAAAGAATAAAACAAAATGCTGGAAGGGCAAGGTTTGCCAAGTGCATAGGAAGAGGAATCCTTCAAACTTTGGAAGTACAATGCTGGAGAACATTAAAAACTAAAAGCAAAAGTTTTTGTGAGCTTATTCATGGTTTACTTGGTCACAAGACGGTGATAAGCTTTCAGCCCTGGGCTACAAGACTCGTAACTGAGTCTAAGAAAATTAAAAGAGGGTCCTAGAACAAGTTAGTTTGAAATGCAGCAAATCCCTCTGTCTGACTGGTACATCCAAATATTATGAAAGATCTTGAATGTGCATAACTTAGCTTCTAGCAGAAATAATCATATCTGTGTCCTTAGTCTTGAAAGGCAACTCTATTTTCCTGCATTACTTTTAGAAAAGGGTTTAGGAACATTCAAGAAACGTGAAAATAAGGTTTACATCTGCACCTCACAACTGGTTTAAGCAAAAATTGAACAGGGAATAGCGAAACACCTGTTAACTTGTGTGAAAATCCTGGGTAGGATGTTTCTTCCAGAGGGAGATCATGATTCATGAGTCTCACAGAAATCTTTGCATGTGTCAGTAAAAATGATGACTAGGAAAAAAAACCAGCCGAAATAGTATATTAAGTTCTGAAAAAGTCAACACATTCCAATGCAAATAGTCCCCCTCTTAGGATTTCCTGACAGAAATACCTGCTTTGGCACTGTGGTGATAAATCCTCTGCAGGGAGGAACTGGCAGGTATAGATACCCCAGCAAATTGTACCAATACGTATTGTACCTACTGCATTTGGATGGATTAGCAGGGCAGAGAACTGGCCAGGAATCAATCTACAAAGGGCAAGACTGAGGAGTCAGTTTTCACTTAAAAACGTAGAGAGTGGGTTCACCTTTGTCACACTCTTTTAAATTATTTTTTATTTTAAAATGCAGCTGCTTAAGATATTTACCCTTGTAGGGCAGCAACACTTACAGGTTGCATACACTTTTAGTTGTATTACTTAGGGCTATAGAATGCTTGAGCATTTCATGTCCAGTAGACCTCAGTTTGCTGGACTGGCCCAGTAAAAATCTTCTAGGACACATCCAAGTCTTTGCTTTTCTAATGTGATCAGTCGCTTTCTGGAAAAACTTTGGTCACTTTGTGCTTCTAGCTGCTACCTGTCCTGTGGGAGAAGGAAGATCTATAACTTGAGAAATTGCTCAGTGGAGTTACAGACAGCTTAGCCACATCTTAGGGAAGATTAGAACACTTAAGATTTCATGACAAATTACGTTAATTTTCAGAATGTTTCAGTGTGTCCAGGAATTTAGATGCAATCTATTCATGCACCTTCCTTAGCCCCACAAGGCAAGGTCTATCTGTATATGAAAATTGGGATTTTAACAGTCAGGTTGTACTAGGATGGAGTTTGCTGGATTCATTTTCAATGCTGTTTTAATTAGTGGAGTCTATGAGTTGTTTTGCTTTTGTGAGTTGTCAGATGTATGTTCTTTGTAAAAAGTCAGAGAGGATCTCTTAAAAATCCTGAGCCAGCAGGAGTAAAACAGACACATGTTCCTTTTTTAGCATTCTATCATTACAATACTGGAATATCTCACTTTAAAAGAGCTACCCTAAAGTAGCTTCCAATGGCTTTATGTTTCTTCCAGTAGCTATAGCAAATCCAGCTTCTAATGCTTCAACTTCAGCTTCTGTCAAAGGTTTGGTCGTTTCCCTGATGCAGAATGACAGCCCCTGTTCTAAAAATGTATCGATTAGATTTCCGGGGAGTTTTGTTTAACCAGCAACATTCAAAACCTTCAGTGGTAGTACTAAATGTCATGAAGAGAGGCATCTTGTTTTATCAATATCTTTCTGTAACAGTATTGACTGTTTAGTTTGTACAACCAAAACCTGAGATTGGAAATAATTCTGTCTTTTACTCCTCATATGTAAATAGAGTTATTGAATACTTTATAGCTGGGATTGGAGTTATCCTTGGTTATTTTAAAAGTCAAAGTGAGTGTAGTTCTGGAAAGCTTCTTTGACAATGAAGACAGGCAAAGATGCAGGAATGGGCTGTGGCTAGGTTCTCTGCAGATATAAGTCAGCACAGCTTCCTTGGCTTAAGTCTGTAAATCCTAACAATTTAGTTTTCTCAGCTGCTGCATGTTACCAGATGTCATGAGATGGTAGGATCTCCTCCCTTCCTACTGGGCTGGTGTATTCCAGTTATCATAGAGCTTGAGTGTTGTTACTGTTGATGAGTTCAATTTACTTACATTAAACCAAATTAAATAACAACAAAATGTGTTTTGTGCAAAAAGAGCACCACTGTTAGAAAATTATACTTTTACAAAATAGTGGGCCTCCTGAGCTGGACCTTCAATGCACCAGGTCTTTGGTCACTCCATCGTGGCTTTGTGGATCTCAGTGCTGCCAGACTGCTTTCTGCTGGTCCTTTGTCTCGTCCAGAGCATTACAGCATCACAACAGATCTTACAGGAACTGTGAAGTTCAGCACAACCGATTTGTGTGTAGCAAAGCCACACAACACATTCAAGTTGTTTCTCTTGAGCTGAATTTTCAGCTTCTTGGCTGTTCTAATATTCATCTCCTCGTAAGAGGAATGCTTCAGAGCAGAATACCCCATCTTTTGCTTACCATATGTCTTTTAGAAATTGGTGTATTTCAGACTGTTAGTTGAAGGGTCCTTGATATCTTGGGCATTTAAGAGGGTTGCAGTCCTGAATGGTATGTTTCATGGATGACAGTTAAAAAATCTTTAGTTGAAAAACCTATTCATTTACCAAAACTAGGTTGTGAAACTCATCTCAAGTCATCACATAGATTAAAGAGGTCAGCACATTCCAGAGAAGGGTGTTCAGTTATTCAGATTTGTTATAATAGATAGGAATCACCCCAAGCTTGGGTTTCGTGGAGAACTAAGGCACTTGTGTTTCAGAACTGAACCCAACTTTCAGCTCTTGGTACACTTGGAAAACCGTGTGTGCTATCCCAATGCTGTTTATCACAGTTTTCCCTTCAAAGCACACAACATCTGGGCCCTACAGGAGCTCTGCATTTGTGTGACTTTTAATCAGCTACAGCTTCACTGTAGTGTAGGCTTTGTCATGTTTGATGTTTTGTAAAGACATACTGTATTTATGTTGTGGTACTGACTCACACTCGGAATGTCTTGGGTGATTTTAGGTATTTGGTTATCAGATTTCCTGCAAATGCAATTCTGCAAGTGGTAATACATGTAAGATCAGTTGTAATAATGAGCAGTGTGAAAGGAGAGGAGATGAGTCAAGAGAAGATCAGAACTAGGGGCCAAAGAACCATTTCAAAATAAGTAGTTGGGGTTTTTTTAAATTACTCTTATTGTCACTTAGCTTTTGTTTTCAAGGGTTAACAAACCACTATAACTTGCTTGTTACCTTTTTCCAACATTCCGTCTGACCACCTAGATCTGCAAACACAAAAAAAATATACGCAAAAAAATTAATTTGGGCATCTTAAATGTAACTTTTTAGTTTCTCTATTAGATCCTTTAGGGATATCCTGTGGCTCAACCTTTTGTCTGAAGGTTAAGAGAGTTTTATTTGTCAGACATAAGTAGCTTGAGTGTGGCATTTATAACCTGAGTAATGTTATGGATAACACCATTAGAGATTTTTACAGCTTCAGCAGGAGTTCAGCCAGCAGGACTATCAGCCTGATAAATGCTTTCATCTTAAAGGTTGTATTGCTACAATAACCCTGAAACTTAAAGCTGTTCCTTGAAACCTACAGCCTGGCTAAAGAGATGAAGTGTGCCCTCTGATATTTCTAGGTTGCTAAAGAGCTCTCTCAAGTTCCAGTGCAAGAATTAAGATGCTGACATGCAGCTGTTCTGAATTGGAAATTACTGAGTACTTCATAATTTTAAATTATTTGGGGGCAGTGCTACTCAAAAGAATTAGCTTTAGATTGAGATGAGACTGAACCTGTTGAGTGATGAGTCCAAAGATTTTATTCCTACCCAATTATAAAATGTTTCTGCAGGGTTTTAGGAGGCAGACTCTTGTACTGCTGCTTTCAGAAACAATAGAGTTTCACCTCCTCTGTTTAGGCATTTGCAGTTGTAGAACTTTCAGGAGACTAGTAAAAAACTAATCTATAGAGTAGACTGAGAGCAGTGTTAGAAGCTAGAAATGACAACTGGTAGGATTTTGCCTTTGTAAAAGTTTGTTTTGTTGAGATCAGAGAGTGGTTGTGTTTTGAAAGTGAATAGTGAAAGTGGCTGTGCACTGATCATGTATGTAAAAACAGTTAAAATAATGAACAATATGAAAGTAATGCCTTAGGTTTTAATTTTTATATTTTTCAAATCCATACTGCCTAGTGTGTAACTCTGAAGTCTCGTGTGGCCTGTTAGCTGCTGTTCTCTCATGCTGGTTAGACATAACAAACCCTCTCTAGGTTTGCTCTTCAAGGACACCTTGATTGTCCCAGGCCCCAAAATGTGTAACCTAAAGCCTTGAGAGGAGGAGCAAAGTTGGGGTAATTACATCATTAACTGAAATTATAATTGGAGAATTAGTTCTGATATGCAAATGGACCAAACTAATAAAAGTGTGAAGAACTCGTGACCCAGGGTCCATCTTGGGTGGAGCCCCTCATAGGCTTTACACTCTCAAGGTGTGCCTTTGAAGGCCCTTCAAATAAATACCTACTTTTATTCTTGTCTAGCCTCTATTTTCAGGTAGCCACTTCAAGGCATCAAAAGGAGATGGGATGATACAAGTGGAAGAAGAATAGAATAAGGGATCTTAAGGGAGGATAGTGTGAGATGAACAAAGGTTGAGTTCTTGCTTTTACATCTAGAATGGTAATCTGAGGCTTTTAGAAAACTTCAGCTGCTGTTTTAACCCAGCAACTATTTAACACAGAAATATGTGTAACATGTAATGATTACAGTTAAGGCATTCAGATACTGATTTTTTCAATATTTTTGATAATGTGAAACAACTCCATTGTTTTTCTTAAGATTTTAATGACTTATGGGAGTTCTTCTGTTAAATTTCCATTCTAGTTTACAACCTTCATTATGTTGATCATAGAAGAAATTTTAGTGCTTTTTTTTTTGACTAAGACTTAAGAAGCCACACTTCCTTTCTGAAGCTTCCAAAAGTGCAATAATGACAAATTGCATAAGTCTGATACAATACACACATTGAATACTGCAAGTCTGACACAGCATCTCAGTTGGAAAATAGAAAAGAGGACCTCTGACAGCAGAGGTCACCAAGGGTGATTGCAGGCTTTGAACCACAACTGTACAGGGAGATTCTAAGTAGGCTATGATTCTTCAGCTTGGGAAAGAGATGACTAGGGAATTAGAGGTCTGTAAAATTCTGACCAATGTTGAGAATGTAAGTAGGGAACAATTATTCTGTGTTTCTTTCGTTGTTAAGAGCCAAGGTTGCCAAATGAAACTATCAGTTATCAAGGAAGAGGGATTTTTGTTGTTGTTGTTGTTGAAAAGTACAAGAGTGTGCAGGGGAGATGCCTGCTCAGTGCATCTTTTACTCTTCCCCAAACACTTGACCACTCTGAAAGGTGAGATACAAGGCTAGGTGAATTTCTGATCTGGGCATATATAATTGTTAGAATCTTAAATTTACAAGTACTGGAAATAGGTGGTAGACTGAAGAGCAATTGTAAGATTTGACCTTCCTTTTAGCCTCATTATTAATGCTGGCTAGTTTTCAAGTTGATATGTGCCTTTAGACTTGCTTTAAAATGTATTTGCCTCATACAGAATTATGTGATAACAGCAACAGCCTTGGCTAATGCATTTATTGCTTTAGGATTTATTAGTCTTTATTTCCTGAATTTTTTCTAAAATTCATCAAATATGCAGGATCTTAACTTTCTTAAAGCCTCAAGAGAGAAAATGTTTATTAAAAAAGAAATTGCAGGTTCCAATCTGTCTGACTTCAGTCTGTGTGATTGGCTATGGAGTTGTTTAAGGGCGAGAAAAACCTTGGATTATCCATTTTGTGTTTGAAATGGTGGGTGGAAGCTCTTCTCTTCCTGAGTGTGCGGCACATTGCCATCCCCTTGGCCTATGATAATCTACTTCCAGCTGACTGATCATACTGCTTTTGCCTCTTTTCTTTTTGGAAGGCATTCTCCCACCTTCTCCAGCTCATCAACTGAATAACCCGTCCTTCTCTATTCAGCTTTCTATTTCTCACAAGCCATTTGAAATCTCTGCTAGGACCTCACTTTTGTCAGCTGTGCCTTTTCTTTTGATATTCTTATGACTGATGCACACCTCAGTTTCTGCCACCAGGTTTAGGAGTTTTTGTATTATCCAAGAATACTGCAGAATCTGTGGTAGCCTTTCTGCCAGCTCACTTTAATTGCAGTAATGATGAAAGTGTAATGTCTCTTGTTAAAGTGAATGAAATACATCCACCATGAAACACTACTTGCTCACAAATTTTATGAACTTACCTGTAGATTCTGCTGCTTTAAGTTCATTCTTTAGATTCATCTTTGGTTGCAGTGTCCTATTCTGGCACCATTTCACATCCATGATTGCTTTGCTTTCAGTTAATTCCCAGCGTAGCTAGTTGATTACAAGATGCATTTGAAGGAGGATCCCGTGGCTGACATGTGGTGGGACTGAGGGCTGTTGTGTTTTTTTCAGGTACTGTTTGGCACTGCTGATGGACAGGTTATCGTCATGGACTGCCATGGCCGAATGCTGGCCCACGTGCTCCTTCACGAGTCAGATGGCATCCTCAACATGTCCTGGAACTACCCCAGCTTCCTGGTGGAGGACAGCAGCGAGAGCGACACGGACTCCGACGACTATTCCCCACCCCAAGGTAGGGTTATGTGCACATCCTTCTGTTTCAGCTTTGCAGGTGCTCATGAAGACACCTCAAATGCCAGAGTGTTGTCACGCTGTACAAACCCAGCCGGGTGGCCACAGTTTGGAGCTCTGGTGGAGCAGAGAGCTGGTATGGGAGAATGGGTTTGTTCCCAGCTCTGCCACCAGCCTCGCTGCAGGTCATACCTCATCTGTGCTGCTCTGCCTCCATTTGCACAAATGAGATAACAACACAAAGCTCGGTAAGTTTTCAGTGAGGGTGAGCGAAAAACAGTGGATAGGGACATGTCAGGTTTCACTGATAAGCAGATAGGAGGTATTGCAGTGGTTCATGTGTATGGAGGTAGTCAGAATGAAGCCACAGAAGTTAATGCACTGTTATATAGATTCATGTGAAAAGACAGCAATACTAGATGTGGTGTAAAGTGCTATATATTTAGTTTTCTCTCTGTTTCATAGGATTTCTGTAATGGTCATCGTTACAGTCCCATCCTTGATAGTCCTGACATAAAGAGTTCCATAAATACTGTAGAAGGCTCAGAAATGAAGATATTTCCTGCAATTACATGGAGTGGGAGCAGAGTGACTGGAGCTGGCTGGAGTTACCAATTCACATGCTTCAGAGCACATTGCCGGTTTGAGAGTCAGGAATAAATCCTTCCCTCTCCTTAAGTCTCAATACAACTCACTTGGTGAAATATTTTGGTTTTAAAGTCTTTGGAAATCATCTGTAGCAAAGGCTTATGAGGCCTAGGTGTCCATGCACAGTCAGTCAAGTAATTACTTCTCATTCAAGTAATAATAATACTTCCTGTCAATGTGGCTGATCAGTTTATAAACTCTAGGTAAGCTGTTCCTTGTGTTCCATTGTATCAAGCCTGAACTAAATTAAGAACTAAGTTAATACAACAGTGATTGTACAGTGAAAATTTTAAATACATAACAACTAGGAATAACTCTGAATTTGCATTTTGAATCTGAACCTCTGATATGAGAACTTTTGCAGTTCTAACTCTAATTTGGATTCAGACCAAAAAATCTACCTTTTCCAGTATATGTGTCTATATAATAAGCTTATGTATTTATCAAATATTGAAAGAAGATAATCTGATCACCTGGTAAAATGTTAGCATATTTTAAAACTGAATTTTGTTTTGGCTTTTATGCCTCACTTCTGGTACTGGGTAAGATTTCTTACCTTAGAAGGAAAGAAACAAACTTCAGCCTAGCAAGCTCCTAAAGCAAGACAGTCAACAACAATAAATTGGATTTTTTCTGGGTTTTTAGTGTGGTTTTTTTTTAAATACTGAGGTTCCAGTTGGAGGATGGTGAAATTGCAGAGTACACAGATGAGAACTTAAATGATCCAAATGTGTTAGCTTTTTCTGAGTCAGTCAGGGGGTGGGTGGTCTCGTTACAAGCCTACAAGCCTATTTTAATGATTACCCAAACATGATGTGTTTTCTTTAGAGCAGATGCAGCATAAACCTCTCAAAGGTGACAAGCCTTTGACTCACACAGATGCGTAGGAAGGACTAGAAGTTTGTTGGGATTTTCATATTAAATTATATACACACAGAGGTGCTAGTTACTAGATAATCTTTCTCCAAAGTGCTTTCTCATCAGCTTTTTTACAAGTCCAGGAAGCAACAGTACTCTTAACTGGTTCTGCCGTTTTTGTTGACTGGAAAGATGTTGGCTGGGCCTTGAGAGGCACTTAATCAGGAAAAAGAAACTGTAAACAGAAGGAGTTAAACAGCAAAAGCTACAGATGGCAATATTGGTCATGAAGTATTTGAACGAGGGAATTTTAGTGGATCACTGAAAAACAAGCCCAGAGGAGCAGAGACTTTGGAGAAATGGTTTTTAAAGCCAAGTGTTCCATTTGGGCTCACCTCTGTGGGTGATCCTGTTATGCAGAAAGGCAGGTACCTTTTCATGCTGCTGCCTAGACATTTAGAATGCAGTAATTTGTGAAAGGTCAGTACATTCTCTTAGAAGTTCTTAAAATGTCTCTATGTGACTTCAGGAGGAGTCTTTTGCCCAAGCAAAAAATGTGTAGAACAAATCACTTTTAATGTCATTGTATTGTTCATCATGCTGGTTTTCAACTGGGGTTCCAAGAAAGCCTTCCAAGGCATTGTTTGGGGTTTTTTTGTCACTCTGGGGAGTTGACAGTGGAGAAAGACTGAAAAACACCGCTATGTAACATAATAGTATATGCATAAATCACTGTGGTTATGCTGCAGTAAAACTTGACAAAGTAAAAGCACTGAGGTTTCACAGAAACAGAGAAGCTTAACTAGCTAAACCTGCTTTGCTTGTGCCCACAGATGCTGCAGAAATAAGCAGGTAGAGAGGCTTGAAACAACTCCTGATGGTGGTAGGCTGAAGTACAGTGTGTTTCGGCCTGGATGTGATTATTTTTGGTTGTTTACCTTTTGCTCACTCAGAGCCTCCTTTTGCAGATGGACCAGCTGCATA
This sequence comes from Corvus kubaryi, assembly GCF_017639235.1. Taxonomy (NCBI): domain Eukaryota; kingdom Metazoa; phylum Chordata; class Aves; order Passeriformes; family Corvidae; genus Corvus; species Corvus kubaryi. The sequence goes on from NW_024582091.1 coordinate 41,120,424, forward strand.
TCCAGTCCCAGTGCAGAACACCAAGCCACTACTTACTGTCAGCTTCACGTCAGGAGACATCAGTTTAATGAACAATTACGATGACTTGTCTCCTACTATCATCCGCTCAGGGTTGAAAGGTACAAAAAGAAGCCATTTCTTCCCCTTCCTATGCCCGGTTTTTCTTGTATTTTTGATGCTGTGTGCATGGGTTACATTTTTGTGGCTCTTGCTCCTTAACCCAGGAGCCCTCGGCGCTGTTATTGCCGTTTCCAGCAGTGACACCTGCTGGAGGAAGAGCAGCTCTTGGCTGATGGAGTTTTTGTGTTTGAAAAAATGTTTCACAATATTTTTGAGATCTTATTTTTATGGCACTTTTGTAGAGCACTTGATGTGTTTTGCAGTTTTCCAGCAGAATGCATTAATATGTTTATGCTTCTTTGTGTGAATGTCTCTGCTATGTAACACTTTCTTTGCATGTTTAATTTACAAGGTCTTCCATACTTTTGGTAACCTCGTATAAATTACAATGCTGCTTTGGTTCTCACTATTATTGAAAACTTGTTAGAATTATTAATTATCAAGAGGCAAATTACTCTGAGAGAGGAAAAATTTCAGTGATTAATTACTATACATCTTGCTAACGGATATGCATGAATGTTTGTACAATCAGTATTCCATGTAAAATCTTGAATTCACATTGAAATTTTTACTCTTCTTACCTATTAAAAATGTCCTTTACTTTTCCAGCAGTCTCAGTGCAATTTACTGTGCTTTGCCTGCAGAGACATTTTTATTCAATACAGCACATAGGCACATACTTAAATATAGGTTCCACTGAAGCTTTTTCATCTCCACAGATAAATTAGTTTTAAATTAGATGAAAAGAGAATTAGGCTGTTGGAGCAGACTCTTAGTGGTTCTGAGATAGTGGGATGTTTTTGGTGAAAAGTTGCCCTAACACCAGCCCCATAGTTTTTGGGTGATCTGCCATGTGCAGTAGCCTTAGGAGGTAAAAAATTCACCTTTGAGGTTTCTTTTCCACTCCTTCCTCCATCTGTGCCAACAAAAGAAATGTGTGAGTGGCAAAATGCAGATTCATGAGACAACCCTACAATCCAGAAAACTTCATCAGCTGAAAGGATACCAAAAGTGTGGAAAACTGGAGCCAACTTACAGAGGCTATTGTGATAATCACTACTGAGTCTGCTCAGCATTTCTACAGTATTAGAGTAATTAGAGTACTGAGCAGTCTTGAGTTGTCATCTAGTCTCGCTTTCAACTGGAAACAGTAGGAGAAACAAGCCCCATCTTATTCCCTGTTTAGAGTTGCAGGACTCTGTCTTGCTGAGGATGTCTGTCCTGTTTCTCTTTCCCCATTGACTTTCAGTAGTGGAAGAAAAATCCCTTAAGTATGTCACCCTCCTGTAGCAAAATATTGATGTGCTAGATAGGGTAGAAGTATTTTTATTAGTTGTAGACTGGACTACATCGTTTTCATCGGTAGACAAAAATTGTGTGGCATCTTACTGGATTGGGAATGTGTATGAGACAGAGAAACGTGATTGGGATATCACTGTCTGTTGTTTTAAGCACTGTACAGTGGAAAGTATTTCACATCTGGTTTTATATAGATGTCCACACTTCTTCTGTCTTCATATTTTTTTTTCAAGTGACTCTAAATTTTACTGGCTTCTATCACAGGCAAGAATGCGCAAAACTACCAAGTATGGTCTTCAGTATTGTCTACAAGTTCTTGTTCATGTGTTTGTGTTTAAAATCTCACAGTATTGCTCTGTGATCTCTGCAGCAGATATCCTTGCCTTTATAGGCTGCTGTAGGCTACTAAATGTGTTTTTAAAGCAGGCAAGTATGAAATTATTTCAAGCAGTAACAATATATTTTTTTCCATTCTACTAGTTTTTCAGAGCCATCATTTTACTGGGAATATTTCTGTTAAATTGACAGAGGAAAAACTTTGATTACCCAAATAAAAGTTCTTCTTTTCATCCAGCTTGAACAGTCCTGGTAGCTTTTGTCAGTCCTAGTGGAGGTCCTGAACTGTTCAGATGTATCCTTTATTTTTTTTGTGCCTTTTAACTTGGTGATTCTCAGAGCACTGCTACCTGCAGAACTGCTGAGCTGCATCTACTAATTGTACTAGTTAGCCACAACTACTGCCTGCAGAGCTGTTGCACATTTACAGTCCTCTGTGTTCCAGGTTGGCTGGTATACTGCCTGTGGTGGCTGGGAAGTAGTTTTGAGGGGTGACTGATCCACTGATTCTGTTTTAGACCATTAGCCTAGATGAAACCTCCAGCTAATTTTTAATCTCTGTGTTGGTGCTGAGAACCTATTTATCAGTTATTTTGTGTAAAGGTCCAGTAGTCATTGAAAATCCTGTTGGCAGTGGAGGCCTATCAGTAGAGCCACACTGTCCTGGGAGGATGCTGCAGCCCACATCCACCCCTTTGCTGCCTTTGCAGCAGTCTAGTTGTAGGAGTTTGAGAGAGAGGGAGAAAACTGCTGGACAAAGTAACCACTCCTCTTCCTCTTGGCATGGGGATCAGCTGCAAGTTTTACCTGAAGACATGTATCCAAAGGACACAGCTTTTTCATTATGGTAGTTCTGTAGTTATCCAGTTACCAAAAGTGGAGCTGTTCAGCTTGCCTTGTTTATTTCTAACTTGCCTATCTTTTTCCTCTCTGAGAAAGATGAATTAAATCCCATTGTAGGTTACTCAGAGGGGTGAAAACTAAGAGAAAACAAGAGGCATACAATGCCTAGCTGTGGAAAAATTACCTTGAGGAACATGCAGTTTCCCTCTGATATGTACAGAAGCATAATTCCCATAAGAAATATCAGAAAGTTGAAATAATACAAAACCATTTTAAATTGCACATAAAAGTCCCTGAAAATGACAAGTTGACAACTTGAAACAATTTTGAGATCCTTCCTGCCAACTCTCATTTCTCTCCTGCTTCTTCATTTGAAGACAGCTTCTCGCCCACAAGTGTCTTCAAAAGGTTCTTGGCAGATTGAGCATCCCAGAGCACGAAAGTTTTGTCTTTACCTTCACTTTGTCTCAGACAAAATAGCTGCCTTTCACCTCTGGTTTAAGAGTAAAAAAGATTTAAAGACTAGCTCAGTATTCCTTGAACATGCAAATCTGCCTTTGAAACACGAGCAGAAATGCAAAATACCGGTTTAGAGTTACTCTTGAAGTGTCACAAACAACTAGAGGATATAAGGGTTTGAAATAAGCATCCCCAAATTAAGTTGTGGGCGTCCCTCATCATGAGGTGCCTGTAAGAGAAGTAACTGATATGTACATTCATATCCCTGTATATTAGAGCCTGAGCAGTCCCTGTGTGATTCCAGCAAAGCCCTGCTAAGCAGGTGAGTAGATTTTCACAAGTCAGAATCACAGAATCATTAGGGTTGGAAGGGACCTCTGGGGATCTTCCAGTCCAACCCCCCTGCCAAGGCAGGGTCCTCTAGAACAGGTTACACTGGGACTTGCCTTGGTGGGTTTTTAACGTCTGCAGAGAGGAAGAATCCACAACTTCCCTGGACAGCCTCTTCCAGTGCTCTGCCACCCTCACTGTAAGGAAGTTCTTCCTCACGTTGAGGTGAAAGTTCTTGTGCTTTAGTTTATGGCCATTGCTCCTCATCCTGTTGCTGGGCACCACTGAAAAGAGTCTGGCACCATCTTCTCGGCACAAACCTTTGAGATATTTATATGCATTGGTAAGGTCTTCTCTCAGCCTGCTCTAGACCAAATAGGCCCAGCTCCTTCAGTCTCTCCTTGTAAGAGAGATTCTCCAGAGCCTTCACCATCTTTGTATGATGGTGGCCAAAGAAAACATATGATATGGAGGCCATATGAATTTATGAACAGAAGTCCAAATCCTTTTAGTTTCATGTTGTACTGTTGTAACTCTAGTTCGAGTTATGCTAAAAGTTGTATTGACTGCCAGTGAGAACATGAGGCATTGCCAGATATTCTGCTTTTTTGCACTATAGGCCTTTCCAGACAAACACTCTTTGCTGCTCTCTTTATCTGCATATTAACTTGATTCCACTTATTTACCCCAAAGCTGTATGTAGGATCTTCCACATCAGTTTCAACATCTCTAGTAAATTCTTGTCCTTATGTGTTTAGGAGCAACTACTGATTACATTCTAGACTCACCACAGAGAAAAAAGAATGTTTTTTATACTTTTTTTTAAATTTACAAAATAAAGAGTCATTCTCAAAAGTGCATCTGTGGCATATTTTGTACTATTTCAATGAAAGGATTTAGGTTTCTACCTACTTTTGAGAGCATGTTTTATCTGTTCAAGTCACTTTGCAGCATCTGGAAATTCTGTTCCTGTTGTTTGTAATCAGTGATTATTGCAAAGCATCTTTGTGATTTCAGATGTGGTGGTACAGTGGTGCACACAAGGAGACCTGCTTGCAGTAGCAGGCATGGAGAAGCAGAACCAGCTGGTTGACCTCAGCAATGGTTCCCTGTTGAAAAGCGCACTTGTCAAGTTCTACAACGTGCGTGGGGAACATATCTACACTCTGGAGACACCCGTGCAGGTAGGAGGCATTTTTAAAGTCAATTCTCCGTGCTTTGCTGACATGTTTTTCCCACATTAGCTCTTTGGTGTAGCCCTGCAATGTGGGAAAGGTTGCAAGATGTCCCAAATCCATTCTAAAACACAATATAGATAAAAATGCACTATAAACAATGATTTGTTTGCATTAAGGTAGACATGCAAGACCGCACCTGATTCTAAGGTCCACTGTGCTAGGTATTGTGGAAGTACAAAAGGAGAGAGTCTGTTTCCCAAACTTGCTGGGCCATGAATAGACAGATAGAAAAAGAAAATTCCATTGTTTTATGGATAAGTGACTGAGGAGAAAAAAAACTAAGTAACTTGCTTAATGTTGTAGCAGAGCCAAGAGCTGCACAAAAATATTCCCAGTCCAGTATCATAACTACAAGATTATTCAGTCTTTGTTATTGTAATTTTCTAATGTACAATCAGTTGGTGTTATGCAGTAACCTCAGTCATGTAACTCGCCAAGTAAATGCCAACACATGGTCTGTGAGCTGCTCAGGAGCACAAAATGCTTTATTGGTCTTTGCCGGTATTTCAGAGCCCAGCTGAATGTAATTCTGTGTCACTTTCTGCAGAATAGGGATGTCTCCATTCTGATTTCTGCTGCTAGTAATTAAACTTTATAATAGCTTTGAAATCTGAAAGAGAAGGAAAATGCTGTCGATCTGTTAATTATTTTTAATGATGATACCATGTATTATCATTTTTTTTTCCAGTACCTTGATCTGGGATGGATGCAAAAGGGTGACATAGTAAACCATCTGCTATGCCTTTGTGTTTGCTTATATTTAGCATTAACCTCTGCTTATTAACCTTAGCACTCTAATTTAGATAGAATTCTTTAGTTGTGTAAAGTATGAAATAATGGTCTCTAAAGCCAACCTAAATATGTACAGTGACATCTAATGCTGATTTAGGAACCTAAAGGACTTATCCATAAACACAGCTTTATTGTCTTAAACGTAGCCCTTTCAGCAAAGTAGCACAGCCTTTCCTCTCTGGATCAATTCTGAAGAAAACATATTTATATCAGTGTTGCTTTTTCCCAGCCCAGGTAAAAAGCAAACCTTGTTCTGTTACTTCAGTACCAGAATTCAGTGGGTGCACATTAGCTGGTGCCAGGCTGTGAAATCCCACTGAGGTTTGAGCATCAGAACCCACCAGATGAGGTTGCCTGAAGGTACGCGTGTGTGCGGGCTCTTCCCTCACTGCTTTGTTCCTGATAAATCTCAAATTCTCCTTCATTTAAATACTTTCATCTCCTCTAGTTCTCCACATATAAATTCAACTTCTTTTCATGTTTTCAGCTCTTCTCCTTTCTCCTCTACTTAACCAGCTGGGAGAAAGCATATATTGTGGCTGATGTGGGGGCTAATTATTCTGCCATTATGTGAGTGCTCACAGGACAGCTGAGAGGTCAGACAGAACAGGTGACTGCCAAGTTTGTACTGCAGTATTTCCAATAGTGGAAGTAGTAACATAAGCCTCTCTGCTCTTTCCAGCTGCTTTTTTTGTTGGGAATAGCAGTATTTTAATGTAATGGAGATTTCTTCCCCCTTTGTCAACTGCAGACTAAAAGCCAACAACTTGAGAAGTTGTAAGCCAGCTCGGAAGTGAAGGATGAGGATGGTCAGGGAGCGGCAACCACCACTTAATAACAGAATCAAGGAGTCTCATTTCCTTTGGAAATCAGTATAAAAATAACATTCAAACTGATATATTTATGTTTATTAAAAAACTGTGTGCATAAACCTACCTAAAATTAGAGCCACTCCTCTTCTCTTATTAGTCAGCGTTCAGTCTCTTTATTTGGTGCGTTTAAATTCATATTTACTCAGCTGCAGGAGGAAGTGAGGGAAGAACACCTGTATCTGCTCATGTGGACTTTATTCTCCCATGTATTTCAGTGCTGGTCTAGCAGTATTACCAGCTAAATGACAGGTATGCTAGAACATTGTTAAGTATTTAGTTTATTGAAAAAACCAGATAAAAACCACTGTTGCAAGAAAATTGCTAGTAACTTCTGTTATGCTGTGCTTCTGCTCCAAAGATGTATGTGCAAAGATGACCGAGTGAGTCAGTGGTCCCAGTAATTTGTCTCATAACAAATTCATCAGAGTAAATTAATTAGTTTTCTATACCATGGCAGTCAGCCTTGTAATGGGATTTTATAAAATTCATCACTGGTTACTGGACTAAAAAAAAATCAAGGAAAACAAAAGAATTTCCTCATTTTGAACTCTTCTGCTAAAACTTTCTTATGAAGAAGCAAATGTGTGACTGGAAAAGCACATTTATTATACATAAGTGTTGTTCTGAATACAAAAGCCATAAAATATGAAACAACCATGAACATAAAAAATAGTAGACTAAGGTAAAAAACTGATTTTCCATGTAGTCCTCTATCCCAGTTCTTTGACAAAGCAGATGTCTGAACATTTTATCTGTAAAATATACTGAACTGTTTTTGTTTCTGCTGTTTGTCTGTCCCGTCTTCAGTAGGATATTCAGGAAACAGATTTTATTGTTTATAACAAAATTCAGTCTAAAACTGACAGGATTTATATGCAGCTTGGCTGGAATGTTACTGAACATAAAGTCACTGCAAACCCCAGTGGTAGAATAGATTTGGGAGCTGCAGGTAACTCATCTTGATGATGACTGTTGTCATGGATCCCTTTGAGATGTTTTATATGCTGCCTTCTCCTCCAGCTTTAGTGTGGTTTTGGCATCCTCTGTCTCGTTTGATTAACTCTCTTAAGCTTTTACCTTCACTGTAGGAATTTATAGTTCCTAAACCTAGTTTGCTGACTATAAAACCCTAGATAGGGAAATCACACTTGTTTAGAAGTATCGAAATAAAAGCAGTAGCTTTGCTTGAAAAACAACGTTCATAAACAGAGCGGGAGAGTTGGCATAGTGTAGCAGTGGCTCCCGTTCCTGGCTCTGGGGCTTCAGCCTGGCATCCTGCAAGGATGTGACTGCAGAATATAGTGGAAAGAGCTGAAAAAGCAACAGTAAGGGCTGGTCAAATGTTGAACTGAATTTTACAGAGAGAGCGTATCTTAGGGGCTGGTGATTGGCTGATGACTATTCAAGAACATACTATCAATTTCTGTGAAATTTACCTCTTACTACACCCATCCTTGTATACACCACGAACACTAATGTGAGGCACCAAAAATATGCCTGTTTTTTCATGGTCCTGCTTTTTCAACATTTAAAAATGTGATTGCAACAGCAGGCTGCCCTGCTAGTCATAATGTTTTTATTGGAAGAATGTTAATTTCTTACATTGTTTGTTAAGTCCTCACAACTCTTTCCTAACATCAAGCAGGGATGAGAATAATCAGCTCATTTAAGACTGTTTTATAGTCTTGCTAAAATTGTTTACCAAATGCTGCAGCCCAGTTCTGTCACTTTAGAAGTTCTCACCTAATGTGCAGACAGGTCTTTATTATAGCAACTAACTGCTGTCACTTCTGATTGGAAACAGCTGCTTCATATCTTCCTATATCCTGAACTTTAAACAGGAGTCTCCTACAGGATCACTTCAAAATTACCTAACTGCCAACTTTAACAAACTTGTGAATTTTTTCTTTCTAATGGTTCAAAGTTGTGGCTTATATTTTGGCCCCTTCTTCAGTTTTTATGATTTTTTTTGTATGTCCCAGGGAGGACCAGGGGAACAAGAACACAGAAGTTGCAATGCAGATCTCCTCTATACACCTTTAATTCTACAGTAAATTTACATTAGCTTATGATTTTATATCACTGTGTAACTGGTGTGAGGACAGATTAAATCTCGAGTGCAGTGAAGGACGATGAGAATGAACTAAGCTTCACATGTGGTATAGACAAGATTAAATGTAAAAAACCTGTGTTTATCAGTGTAATATTTTTAAACCTAATTCAAAGGGGTGTACCAAAGACTAAATCTTTATAGAAGAAATTTCCAGAAGTCTTTGAGAAGAAAACCCACTTGCTATTGACCTACTGCTGTCAGCATTTCACAGACGGCTTCTCTGCTGGAAATGTCCCAGCATCTAAATGAATATATTTAAGATTATATGATCCTGCAGAAACCCGGTAGTTCTGTAAAGACTAGAGAAGGAAGGTGCAATTTTAGGTTTAATTCAGATCAGAAAGAAGAGGGTGCTTTTTATGTTATTCAACTGAGCAAACCTTGCTTACTTTTCTTCATTTATTTCACACAGTGTATTCAGGTTTATTGCATCTGAATTAATGTTGCCTTTAATTTATATTGCCTGAAATCAATTTTATTTAGTTGATATAGGATGACAACAAAGCTTCAAGAAGAGTTTATTTTCTTAAAAAAATAAAGGAAAAAAAGCAACAGTTTAGAACTAACTGATGAAACTTGCTTTAGGATAGCAATAAAGACCTTGGTGTTCTTTATATAGGCCATAGGATCACCTCTGCTGCAGAAATGGATTTTGGGCAGCACTGGAAAATGAAGACACTTTTGTAAGGAAATCTTTCTATTAAAATGGAGTCTTGTTCTGTTGACTTCTTTAAAAAATACTGTAGAAATAGAGAGGATATAAGAAACATCTGCAAATCAAATAAGAGTTTATTACATCAAAAATCATATCAGGCCATAGCAGTGTGATTTCTCACCATTTTTCATCATCAGTTCCTAGCAGTTAATATTTTTCCCACTGTAAATATGAGGAGCAGAAGAATGAAGGAGTGTTAGCCATCCACGAATGCTGTGGCAGTACAGAGGTGTGCACACACAACTCACAAGAGCCAGGTGGGCACTGCAGCCATTGCACCTTTCAGCTTGGCTCTGAGAGGGAAGAGTGTGCATCTCCACATCAGCAGTCTGGAGTGAGAGCAAGCAGGCAGTGGTGTACTTACTCATGCATATCCTTACACTGGATAGATACTATTTTGCAGTTGTGTTCTTTCTCCTGAGGAAAGTCCTGTTAGTTCCTGGGCTTTCTGCCCTGGAATACTATTTTTATTTCATTACCAGCGGGAGTCCCAGTGCCAATAAACAAGGGATTAGTTCAAGCAGCAGGCAGACCCCATGGCTCAGGATTTCTGAGCTCAAGGCAGGCAGCAAGAATCAGCTAGAACAGTGTTTTCATTGACTGAACTGCATACAAGTGATGGAATGTATATGAATTGTGTTCTCTTCTGTAAGAGAGATAGTAGAGTGACTTATAAGAAGCAACCACAGAGCTTTGAGCAGGAATATCCGTTCCTGCACACTTTTCTAAGTGGAATCAACATCCCAGCTGGAGGTACAGATTTGAGTAGCTGTAGCTCACTTTCAAGCCCACTTGGAAAGAAATGGCAAAAGAGCTCCTTCTTGGCCACCTGTTAAGATGTGTTTTCAGTCAGTATTTCTCCTAATAAAGCATCTTTTTTTTTTTTTTTTTGTCTTTTAGCCACTGACTTTTAATATATAACTGTCATAGAGCTGCATGTTTGTATTTAAACCCTGGAATTCATTCAGGTATTTACAGGTTATGCTGATATTTTTCAAAACCTGATGGTATTTTTATATGCAAAGTGAGATTAGAAATTCTCATGTTATATTTGTAGCTGCATTTCTTTGTTCCTAGCAGAAAAAAAACCCCAACTGTGCAAACATGGAAAATAAAATTCTCCTGTTCTAGAGTCTGCTTGTTCATTTTGTAACAGGTGCAATTTGGGTACAACAACTTTTGTCCTTCCTTGTTTTGCTAAAACAGTGCAAATAAGTGGATGCTTTATGAGGAGCAATACTTTTGTGTTGGTTGTTGGAGGTCAATGTTTTTTCTCAAGTAGAGTTTGAAAAGAAATCTGTGGCCAGCTTGTAACTGACTTGCTGCAGTAATTGATTCATATCCCTTGTCCAGCAAGGGAAAGAGTAGGAAGCATAGTTATTGAAAAATATTATTGGAGCAGTACTTTAAAGGTCAGGTCAGATCTGGCATTTGGGTGATCTTTTATTTCTCCAAGCCTGTAATGACAGGCTAATTTTCCCTGAAGCTCATCTGAAGTCTTAGCCCTTCACTGTAAATTAAGTGTTGCTGAATACTAGGCTGGAGGAGCACCAAGGGTCTGACCATTTCAGAGAAAGGAAGGCAAGGTGTGTCTGGTGGTGTGGTGCAAGTGCACTTTGTTGAGGTTGAAAGTATTAAAACATACGAGGTGTATGGGGAGAATAATTGTACAAATGGAAGAGTAGAAATATCATTATTTACAAACAGTACAGCACTTGTTAGTATTGTGTGTGTTTGTTTAAACATGCACTCACATATTGTTTGCACATTCATAAACAGAATATAAGAGCATCACACGTTGAGAAGTTTAGAGGGTGACTGAACTGTGGTTGCCTGTTGGAAAACTGTAGTGAAGTTTTCAACTTCTGACTTTCTACTCTTTGGAGCTCCACAGTGTTATGTTGCCAGAGGTCCCACCCCATGTTTCAAAGCTTCTGAAAAACCTTTGCCTTGAGACCGTGTTAAAGATTGCAAAGGTTCTTGCACTGGTACTGTCTGCACCTCCAACATTCTCTGCATGCAGCAGTAACCTGAGGAAAGAGGTGATTTTATTTGATTCTATTTGGATGAAGAATGTCCTACCTGAGTGTGATATATTGGGTTATAATAGCTGCAACACTAGACATCATGTCTGGGTATGCTGTATTGGATTATGATAGCTGGGCTATTAGACTTCTCTTCTGCCATTAAAGCCTATCCAATAAATAAACATTTATGTGCCAAGTCACATACTTGTTTGTTCCCACACTGTGTTTATAGGTAAGCTGCAGTTGAGGCAAGGTGAACAGCAGTATGCAGTTTGGATCCCACAGTAATGATCAGGTAGATAGTTCTGCCCATGCTGGGATTCAGCCCTTGGGGAAAATCAGGGTCATTTCTACTAGCTCTGTTCTCAGGCTGTCATATAGTAGATGTGGCAGGTGCCTACCTTGTGCCAGTGCCTTTTCAATTGTATTTTTTTGTAAGCAGCTTGAACTGTCTCATTGCTGCCAGACAGTGCAAGGGCCGAGCCACACTCACAAATCATGAAAATACCAATCAGTTGGGGATACTTCATGTGATCTCTCATCAAATTTTAGGCTGTATCCCACAGATTATGGTTATGACAAGCCATGTAGAATTATTGATGCTACACAAAGGATTTCTCAATTCTTTTGAAGTTCTCCACTACAAAATGCATTTAGCAATTACTGTGAAAATCACAAGGTTCACATGTTGCTGCTTTCTATTTGCATATCAGTCAGCCTGAAGATTTGTGCCTTCATGGAGGTGTGTGTGTGGTATTGCCTAGATGTAATTAAAATGAAGCTCCTTCATTCCTCCTACTTTAAAAACAGTATTTTTCTTGAAATTTAAATCTAGGATAAGGTGACATAATAGGGAAGATTTCTTCTGTGAAAAAGTTTTTCATCCAAAGCTTTATCTTGATGATAAACATTGAGATAGTGCTGTGCCAGCTGCATTCTGCTTCATATCAGTCACATAAAAACATCTCTTCCCAGTTTCTCGCCTTTAAGCATCTTGAATTTGTAAATGGAAGGGAAGCTTTTTCCCCTGACTAGATGAGTAACTTCTGGGCTGATCTAACCCCGCGCTCTGGGTACCATACTGCTAATAGAGGAGTGAATAAAGGCTATTATTGGTGGTGCTTTAACCCACCAATCTTCTTGCTAGATGCATCTTGTGAAAAGCTATTCCAAAGATACCCTGACCTTTCAATAAATACAGTTCATAATTTAGATGAAAAACATGTTTGCTTAAACTTTTGAGTGTCACAGATTGTGAAAACAAGGAAGACCTTCACAGAAAGGAGTAAATCTTTTGTGGTTCACTGATCTCAGCCTGCTGTATCGTATTCTTCATGGAGTTAGAGTTTCATCTTCACTCCGTGTTGTTTATTTGCACAGATGGGATTGAAATACCACAGGGTATGTGTATATAAGCAAATACAGGTGCTTTGTAACACAGAAAGCAAGAGATGACAGGTGGATGCAAGTAACCCTTAAGAAGGGCAGAGGTAATGATGACAGGGTTAGAAGAGGTCACAACAAACTGGTACTTTACATGGAAAGATGAGATTTAGAAGGAAAGTTTAGGGAGCTCCTTGCAAGCAGGAAATAAATGTCCTAAGCAGCATTGTTTGAGTTGTTTATCATTATTCTGTTCCACATTGTGACATTTAGTACCAGTTGGCCCTCACTCTTTCTATTTTTACTGTCATGATTTAGACATTTCTGAGTGTAGACAAGACAAAAGGCCATTCTCTGTTGTGTTCCTGGTGCTCTTTCACAGTTCAGTTCCTCTGGGAATAGTTCAAAAGAGACACTGTGCTGCAGAAGACTTGGCGCAAGACAAGAAAGCTGATTGGGTTTTCTCCACTTGTTTTTTAAGCGTCTCTGGGCATATAATTTAACTTTTGAGTTGTAAAACATGAGCTGTTACCAGTGCATGAGGACTGATTAGATGACTGAATAAATCATTTGGATAGGGCATCAAAAGATCCTGCTTCTCAACACCCTGTGTCTTTAATGTCACTTATCCTATCTAGGTACTGAATTTGGTAGCTGATTCCTTGTGTGAAGAGCTTTAAGCATTCTGATCAAAAGCACTGAATAAACATCAACTGCTGTTTTTGATGATTTCAGATGTGCACATTCTTCTTCTGTGGGCAGCGGTGGGCACTTTTAAGTTTCTGGAAGACTTAGGGTAATGTGATCGGTGCTGAATTCATGTGATCACTTGCTGTGCAGCCACCTTGGCGAAAGATCTTTTACACAAAATCTTTTGAAGTTGTACCCTTTTGCTCTTCATGCAGCGTCCCATCATCTCGATCTGTTGGGGTCACAGGGATTCCCGCCTGCTGATGGCTTCTGGGCCCGCGCTGTACGTGGTCAGAGTGGAGCACAGGGTCTCCAGTCTGCAGCTGCTGTGCCAGCAGACCATCGCCAGCTCTCTGCGGGATGACAAGGACATCAGCAAGCTGACCCTGCCCCCTCGGCTCTGCTCGTACCTCACCACTGCCTTTATACCAACAATCAAGGTAAAAAGAAACAAATGTGTGTATTGTGGAGAGGAAAGTGTTCCCAGACTCCTGCCCCCCACCCCATGGTGCTCCTAAGTGGCAGTGGCTAAATTATAAGATTTTATCATTTTAAAAGCTCTCCTGTCCTCTTCAAGACCCCACTGATGCATTTGGTGCCTATTAAAAATCTGAAAAGAAGGTTTACACATGCTGATCTGCATTATTCCATGGAGATGGCCTTTCCAAGTACATTACAAGGGTAAAATATGCTGGTGACTCACAAAGACTTCTGAAGAAGCTCACGCTGGTGATAATACTGTGTCATGGTTACAGGAGGGATTCACAGGGATAAAACTGTTGCCTCCTTACATGTAATGAGTGCTTATATTTCCAGGAAGATCGGACTTAGGACCTGGGGCTGCCTAAACATTTCTAGTAACAGTGAGTTCTGCTAATCTTACTGCTCCAACAATGCTATGGAAAAATGACCCAGATATCACACCTTTTCCTGTACTATGAGCAGAATCATCTGCACAACCCATTTGTTTCATGGTTTTGCCCTCAGTATCATCTTGGGATTTCCAAGCTGTTTATCACAGCCTATAAAGCAGAGCATTAGCTGGTAAATGCTCAACATTCAAACATACATTTTTGTGATTTTTTGTGTATGTGTTGCAGTAGTCTCTTGAGCCAAAGGTCCTTGTTAAAACAATGCAGAGCTAGAACAACTAATTTGAAATCAGTGGGGCTGGCCCAGCTTAAATGAGAACAAATTATGCCTACAAAATAATAATTCAGCATGATTCCATTTGGGTACTGCTAATCAGAGCAGTTTGTGCAACTGTAAATAATTTCATTTGTCAGAGAACAATAAATGCCTTGCTGTAACCATAACTCCTGGATCTCCAAAGATGCAGAGCATTTATCAGACTAGCAGTCTCTAGTTCTTTCCATCCTTCTCCGCAGGATGCTTTCCATGTCATTCCAGAGCCACCCCTCTCTAGAGCATCAGCGACAATTTCCTGGCTGTCAGGGAAGGCAGGGTAGGGGATGGGATGGCTGGATGAAGGCAGCAGTTGGCTGTAGCAAGGCTGGGAGCCCTGGTGGGGATCAGAGAGCAGTTCAGGGGCACATTGTTGCCAACAGCCCTTGTGTCACCTCCTAGAGGGGATGCCGGGGTGCGGAGCAGTTGTAGGGCTGCGTAGCTGAGAGGCGGAAGCGGGGATTCCAGAAGCCACGTGCCTGTCCTGTTTCATGGGTATTTCTGGAGCCTCCTCAGCACATACACTTTACCCTGGCTTGTCCCAGTCACCCACTCAACCTATGTTGTCAGCCATACCTTTGGTGCTAGGCAAGGCACTCTCTTCCTTGTGTGCATTCCTCTTCCCCCTCCAGCTTGCAGACTGCACTATAGTTCACTCCTCGGCCCATACCTATTTGCCACGTTAAGGAAGCTTATTTTTTCCCTACCTTTTTTTTACTATACTTTCATTTTGAAAGAAACTCCATTGGCTTACACACATTAATAGTATTTGTGTCATACAGGCTAAATTGTCCGAGACAAAAGCAGTCCTACTGCTTTAGGACTGAGTTTGTGATGGATTAATACAGTGTGCTGGCAAGCAGAGCAAAGTAACCCACCCTGAGCTTTGTGCTTGTATTTCTCTACATGGCACACAAATAGGCCCTCAAATAGGATGTGCTTGGAAGTGATACAAGAAGTTCAAGCTTCTTTCAGAGCTGACAGCATTGTAGCATATTGACATAGCATATACCAGTACTAACCAGGAATGGGATCTGAGTGTCCAGGTTCACTTGGAGAGCCTGCAGGAGACAAGATACTCTGATACTTCACTTGACCACATTAACCAAGTTCAAAAAGAAGTTTCTGATAAGAGCTGGAACTTGAAGATGGGTTGTTGTCTAATTAAATGCCCTGACCACAGGTTCAACCTTCCTTTTTGATGTGACTAGCTTTAGTTTTCATTTTCTGTGTACAACTACTTTTGATCTAACTAAATAATACACATTGCATGTGGGCCCTGCATAGCTCCCAAAGTAACCTATACTAATCTTCACCTGCCAAATTATAGTTGGGTTCAAGTTCAGTTAGTTCTGTTGGGATTAAGTCACCACAGAAAAAAACCCCAACCAATAACCTATAGGAAACTTTCTCTTTCCTTCCTCTCTTTAATTAAGCCTCCAATCCCAGACCCAAACAATATGAGAGATTTTGTCAGCTACCCAACAGCTGGTAATGAACGGCTTCACTGCACGATGAAGCGGACAGAAGATGACCCAGAGGTCGGTGGTCCATGTTACACTCTGTACTTGGAATACCTTGGGGGACTGGTGCCCATCCTGAAAGGACGTCGTATCAGCAAGTTGCGGCCAGAGTTTGTCATCATGGATCCTAAAACAGACGGAAAAGCAGGTAGAATTGAATTGTTGCTCTGTATAAAAATGATCTGGCAATACTGTGGATACTAAATCCTCAAGGGTTTTAAAACATATATATATATGCGCAACATGGATGGTGGCATCTGGTATTTTTTTCTGATGTGAAAAAAATCTTTAGTGTGACCTAGAAGCTTCTGAAATTATACGCTGCTGCCTTCTGTTTTACAAAGAGAACTTCTTGTATTCTGAGTACTGGAAAATAGATTGCTAATTAGCAGAAAATATTCTTTCATCTCAATTTTGAAGTCAATTGAATGCTATTCATCCCTCTGAATCACGTTCACTTGAGTTCAAACCATTAGAAATTTGGAGTTTGAAGGCAGAGTGAAGAACGTTTAATTTTTCTCTGCAAAGTTTTATTCCAACTGCTGCCTGTGGATCGGGTTTATGCTTCTGATGACTGAGAGTTATAATTTATACCAGTTTTCTGAAGCAGCACTTAAATTTTCTGGGGCCTGTCTTGATAGATGAAATCTATGGAAACAGCTTGATTTCCACTGTGATTGACAGCTGCAACTGCTCTGACTCCAGCGATATCGAACTCAGTGATGATTGGGCAGCAAAGAAATCTCCAAAAATCAGTCGAGCTAGCAAATCACCTAAACTCCCCAGGTAATAATGTTGGGTATTTCTTCTTCTTTTTCCCCAAGTGGCCTCTCTTCCTCCCTTCCTCCCCTTCCCTCTCTTGACACCTTGTAAAATGAAAAAGTAAACTCATTTGGGCATATAGGAGTCCTCTGATTGGAGTCCTCTACAGTGTGCAGTTCTGGGGTGATTTCAGAGATTGGTATAGAGTTGGACTTTGGGGAAAATTTCTGGGACAAAATGTAATGGGAAACACTAGAGCACAATTTCTCCCCAGACAGTCTCAAAGAAAGATTTTATAAACTCTCCCACCTTTTCTTTTGCCTCTCTTGCCACAATGGGCTGTATTTTGTCCTTCAAACAGACTGTTTTTACCCCCTCAGTCCTTAGAGTTCCTGGTCTAGTTAAAACCTTTATTTCCTCAGGAATATTTTCAAAGTCATATGTCCATGCATAGGTGGCACAGATCCTGGCATAGGTGGCACTGATGCTGTGGTGGCCTTGCAAGGGAACCTCAACAGACAGACCCCCCTAAACACTGCATTGACGAGGTTCTGTAGCAGTATGCAGAAGGAGCTTCTAAGCTATTAATTTGTCTGGTGGTTTTCCTGACAGCTCTTCATTATGTTCATTATGTGTGTAGACAGAATCCCCCAAACCTGCACGGAGCCTCACTGATGTCTGTGATGTCCCTCATAGATGACATCTACCTGCCATCTTCATATTATGGGATTGAGGGCCTGTTGCCTTCCAGCTGTGGTTGACACTTTTCCAAAAACCTTGTACTGTGAGCTTGCCATTGTATGAGGCAGGGCAAATTCATCCTTTTACATGTGAATGCAATGTTTGAAATACCAATATTTTACTTTAGTAGTACTTACTTGGCAAAAGAACCATCAATTCCTGAGTCTAAAACTGCAGGGCCTCAGGAAAAACAACGATCTTGCACCCTTGGTTTTCTAAGAACATGATTTTGAAATGTAACTTTTGTTTGTTACATTTCTGCCAGTGAGCTCTTTAGGTACTTGAGCTTGTATTCTTGGCCTCCCTTGTATAGTGGGAGGTAGAAATAACTTTTGGCTTAGGGTAGGAGCACTGACAACATTTGTGGAGCCTTGGCTTGCTGTACTAATGTGAAAATCTGTCAGCTGAGGTGTCATGTTCTCATTTCATGAGACTTTGCTCAAAGTTTGCATAGCTGAAATAATTCATCCCTATACCTATTAGGGATTAGTGGAAGATACGTTGTATCTGGTAGAATTGCTGTAAACTTGGTCAGATTAATTAGAAAGCATCCAGCATGAGTTACTGCAAGTGTGTCAGGTCTTCTGTATCTTCAAATTTGACCCATAATTCTCCATCCTGTAGGCTCTCGAGTCTTTATTAGTCACTTTGACGACATCCTCCCAGTTGCCTTCTTACATCTTTCCAATCAAAGACATGAATTTTGTGCATTTTAGCTTGCCCATTGTTGATTCTAAGCATTGCTTTACCTGCAGAATCAATATAGAAGCTCGCAAATCTCCAAAGATGTCACGAGCTGCACAGGAGATCTCAAGGTCGCCAAGGTTACCAATAAGGAAACCCTCTATTGGTTCGCCAAGCCTGACACGAAGAGAGTTTCCTTTAGAAGATATTACTCAGGTATTGTGCACATTGTTACCATACCTGATTGAAATGCATTTCTTTCCAGAGGCAGCAGGTTGTGATAAGAGATTCAAAAACCGCCAATAAAAGTTTTCATTAAGTTACAATAAGTGGATGGAAAAACTAGAGAATTGCATCTTCCAGTTCAGTATTAATGTTTGAAAGTGCCAATGGAATATCAGATGTTGTTTGGTAAATACCAGGACCACTTACCTTTGTCAGTGTGAATCCATGTGAGAGGTTTTATTCTAGGTGATGGTGTTGGCTCTTCAAAAGTGTATGTGAAAACACTTCATCAGTGTTCTCAGGCCTGTCTTAACACCACCATAATTCTCTGCTTTGCTAGGGATTGCAGAGGTAAGGAAATGTTTGCTTCAGAGGACCACATGTTCTGTTCCATAATTAACATGAAACAGTCTTAATTGGAAGGAAGGAAAGGAATTACCACTTTGCACTCTTTGTGGTGTTCATGTCCTCTGGATAAATGAAACTTAGCAGGCTGTAGAACTGTCTGGGTTGTTTATTAATAACAGCCTGTGTTCCTTTAATTTTCTTTTGTTTGGTTTGGTTTTTTCTGCTCTCTTGTTTCACTTTTTCCTTTTTATGAAAAATTCTAGAACAGTTACATGGAGATAGGACCAAAAGCCCTTTGAATAGAGCAGAAGACCTGAGGCTTAGATCCTGCTCCTAATACAGGCAGCATAACTCCTGGCCTTTGAGAAAAATCTACTGGTCTTTCAGACCCATAATATGTGTGCCATGGAAGCAGTGGTTTGGGAAGTTGCATTAGGAGCTCCAGGGGAATATATGTTGTTTTGAGTAATCAATTTTTGTCTTGTTTATTGTTCCATAAAGTGATTCATGAGCATAGAACCAACGGGCAGGGTGTATCACTCTGAAATACAGAATAGCCATGGTCCTGCTGGGCAGGAGCAGCAAGTGCCAGGAAACAGACCTGTTCTCACTACGCAGGCATCGTGTTGTTCAGATCTTCAATAGCTTTAATCACCCTGTGGCTGTTGCATACATCACTTCTGATGGTGTTTAGATATCAGAATGAGTCTTCTTAATGACTGGGTAAAACCATTGCTACATAGGCACTTTAGGCTGTTTCAATACAATAAAAACAAGAGAAGCTGAAATTGCATTATCACGTGGAATACCTTGATTGCTCTGCAGATTTTTATTAGAGCTTGATACAGATTTTATCAGGCAAAAATGATCTTGTTTTTGTTTTGCAGCACAACTACCTTGCTCAGGTCACATCTAATATCTGGGGAACCAAATTCAAAATTGTGGGCTTGGCTGCTTTCCTACCAACTAACCTTGGTGCAGGTAAAAGTAAACTGTTGATTTTTTTGCACGTCAAATTCTTTCTAACAAACAACAAACTTATGCCATGAGATTTTTTGTAAGTGATCAAAAGGCTTCTTTAACAAAGCACTTATTTTCGTGGACAGTGGGAATTAGATTTTATTAAATTCACTGTAACTAAAGGAGATTAAAATCTATAAATACAATAATGAGATGGTCAATAAAATGCTAGAAGTCTCACCTGTAATAAAATGGTAAATTAACATTTGAGCCCAGACCTCTATTTTTACAATTTATTTGAACAAAACCCACACAAATAAAAGAAAGGTTTTGCAAGAGTACTATAAAAATAATAGTTTTTAAGTTACTGCAATAGAAATATTTTTTAAAGTCTGATTTTTATAGTTATTTAGCTACAAATGATACAAAAAAAAGCTGTTACAGCCTCATGCTCAAGATTCTTCAAGTCAGTGCAAAGCCTCATCACATGGTTCTCCTGCTGAGGCATCAGTAATCTGGTAGCCTTCATTAAAAGCAGCAGCTATCTATCAGCCTTTTTCTGGGTAGGCCAGTTCTACTTCTGTTGGAAGGAGGAAGGCTGGATGAGGAACAGGGTACTGCCTAGCAGAACTGAGCTCTGAACTGAAATGTTAACACAAGCCTAGCAGTTTAATGAGCTCTTTAGGAAACTTACTTTGTCCCGGGTTGCCTTATATAATTGGGTCAGGAGTACATAAAGATGCCCTGAATGCAGAATTAGATGGATACCTTTTGTGGCTATATGGACTGCTAGCAGCAGTTGAATGACCACAGGTCATTCTAATTCTTTCACTGCCAGTGGCAGATAGGAAAGGATGTAAGTTTGGAGTAAATGTATAGTGATACTTCTATCAAATGTTCTCCCAGTCTCCAGTGGTTTGGGTCCCAGGGACTTCCTGAGCCCAGTGGGATTTTTCTGTATCTAGTAATCATCAGCAGATACCCTTCCTGAGAGCTTTCCAGTTTTCCCCTAAAGTCATAGAAGTCAGTAGTTTCCTGTGGTGAAAAGTTCCAAAAGTAGAATGGAAAAAAGTGTTTTCCTTCCACAAAAATCGATGTGAATACAAGATGAAGTAATTAATTACTTAATTACAGGGATGCTGCTTCCATTTAAAGAGAAATAGCTGAAAGCAACAATCTCTTTTATCCCATTTATGCAAAGTGTTACATAGTGATTTGACAAATAATGGCTTGCCCATGCACATGTATACAGTAAATAACAATATTCATAGCCCTTGTGTCTGCTTTGAATTGCTTCTTCCTTAGCTTTACAGGCTATTTGTGTAACAGACCTTTTTGTGTCTTGTTATATTCTTTCTCTAGTAATATATAAAACCAGTTTGCTGCATCTGCAGCCCAGGCAGATGACAATATATCTCCCAGAAGTGCGGAAGATTTCAATGGACTACATTAACATGCCTGTCTTTAACCCAAATGTTTTCAGTGAAGACGAAGATGATTTACCAGGTAAGGAGGAGCTGGAGGGCTGCTGTGTAATGGGTTAAGCTAGATGGAGGTCGGGTCAGTTGTGTCATAGTCCCCTCTGGTAAACATACAAATCAAAATCCTTTAGTCTGATGGGGTCCTGTAGAACTGAGTTACAATAAGGCTAAAATGTGTGGAAAATATAATCCATAAAGAGCTTCTTAGTTTCAAGTTCATTGGGAAATTAGTTGTCTGCTAATTCATCTTAGTTTGCTAGGAATTCTCCACAGACTGAAGTCTTGCATTCTGCATCTTGATAGGACAGAAATGTAATGTGTTGGAAGCCCAAACAGGTTGTTCTTGAGACCTGATGGCATCAAAGCACAGCCGGCTGATAGGAGCTTGGGTTGGAGAGCAGGTTCCCATAAAACTCAGTCACCTTTTCAGAAGTGATAGATGCTCATTTGGATTTTTATAACTACTAAGAGGCTAAAGTAGTAAAGTAGTTGATAAACAAGGTGGGGTCAGGAAGAGTTTTTCACTTCACTGAGATGTAAGGTAGCAGAAGATTTAAGCAGTGCGGGGAATGTTTGGGTGCGGGTGATGTGATGTGATGTGGGAGGTGAAAGGACTGGGAGTACTCAGGACCTCTTCCAATCAAGAAAAAAATCATTGTGCCAATAATATTAACAAATAATAGAAAAGAAGGATAAATTAATACATTTTCAGAATTGTCATATCACTGAGTGATTCCTGTTGCCAGGTCACAGGTTTTTGGAACTATAGAAGTGGCTGTCATGGCAGTACCCTTTAAAGAGGAAGGAGTGTGAGCACTGCAAAGCAATTAAAGACTTCTGCTAGAGTCTACTGAAACAAATGGAAATGCTCTCATTATTTCAGACCAGGGTTTCAACTGCTGACAGCACCAAAGCTTTTGTCTGACCCAAGCATCAGAGTAGTCCTCTTCTAAAGAAATACTTGTATGTTTAAAATTAAGCCCATTTTTTTCTCAGTCTGGGGGACTTGGCTTGCTTAATTTCTGTTTACTACTGATACTCACCTGTAGTATCTGAAGAAAATAACAGAGACATTGGTGTATATATATTATTAATAGGAAGCACCCAAGGTTTGCTATTACAAAGCATGGTCAAAGCTGTCAGAAAGTAATACAAAAAGTTAATATGAAGTTTTCACATCTCTTTCTGAAAATTGGGTTGAATCTGCAATAAGAGATGAAATGGTACTCATAATTGCAGGTACACCACATAAACAGAGAGAAAATTGTTAGAGACTCTTGTAACAGCTCTTCACTTTGAGAAGGCTAGTAAAAGAATCATACTACCCTGTCCTCCATAACAGCCTTCCTCTTGTCCACTTCTTCCTTTCTAGTTTCTTCTGAAAATTAATTTCTGACTTAGTAAATGGTGGCTACTTAAACCTTCAAAGATGTTTTTGAGGATATCCTTTCTTAAAGCCTGCATATAAAGGAAAAAAGTACCATATACTAAAGGAAAAAATATTGCAGGGTAAATAATGATTACATGATAGATTAAAAAAAAATAGTAGAAAGCTGCTCTTGGGGAGTGGAATGTTCAGAGTGAGGTACACTTGGGACAGGTGTTTTTTAATGTAGTCAGTAAAGATTTGGCAAGACAAATGCACAGTGAATTGGTTTAACTTACAAAGTATGCAAACTAATCAATTAAAAGCCATTGGAGAAATGAAGAAAACGTTGGATTTAAACACTTAGGAGTATTAAGGAACACCACAACAAATGATATTTTGTTGGATAAGGCAAAATGACAGCGACATTTGGGGTTGCTCAGGCCATGCTAACAATTAAACCTCAGGCTCTGGGAGCTAAATTGCTAAGCCTGCAGGCATCAGGGTGAAAGCATGGCCTGCCAGCCAAGCACAGAACCACAAAGCCTTAGGGTCAGTTAAGTTTGGCTGTTGGCCTTCATCTAAAGGAATGAACAGAACTACCGTAAGTATTTGCCAGCATAGGCACAGTCCCATCTGTACACCTGCCACGTTCATGACTGATGCTGATAAAAGCCTAATGTTACTGAAAATGTAATTATAGGGCATAGGTAGATGACTAGAATTTTAATTAGAAATTAATTAGGAACTGGGCAGCATTTGGAGGAGTCCTGACTAATGGATCTCTTACGTGATCTGGTCTTGCAAATCAGAGGTCTCCACAGAATTTGGCACATTTAAAGGACCCTGGATATGATACCAGATCCTTGGTCTTGTCTCTTTTCCTTCCACAAACCTATTGATACAAGTCATTTATCATTTTCTGTGGGTTTTCTTACAGGTAGTTTAATAAAAAATAAAGAACTTGCAATATTCTTGGAAGTTATAAGATAGTATTTACTGTTTTCCCTCTTTATTCTGTTTTGTTCCTTCTTGACTTCTGTACCTCTGCTTGGATCCAGTGTCCTCATTTTCCTGCTCTGACTTTTCAGTGGTAGTTCCTGTTGGAATAAGCCACTCTTTGCAAAAGGAACTGCAAACAATTGAGCACTCTTCACACTTCTGCTTAAAATCAAGAGAATTCCTTCTTGCCACATTGTCCTTTTTTCAATGCCACCACATGTGGGAAAATATGCTTCTTTACACATTTCTTTTGTGTCCTGTCCAAACATTGATGCTGCAGTTGCCCTGACTACAGTACCCACTTCTTGAATCTTTCTGGCTTCCCATCTATTTCCTCACATCTTCTCCTTACAAATCTTCTGAGAACTTTTCTAAGTTTTGTCTGCATTTCATTCCATCATATTTCTCTCTCTGTGTTTCAGCTTCCTTCCTTTTGCATTGCTGGTTGGTTTGCCACCCACTATACGCAACTTTTCCCAACTATTGTCTGTGTTCTCCAGTTCTCCCAAGCTGACTGAGTCTAAGAACCTTATATCAGATATTATACAGTGCCTTCAGTGCAGGTCTTCAACTTTCTTAGCCTCCACTTCTTTCGTTTATTTGCTTGTTTGTTTTGTTCAATTGTTTGTTGATGTATTAACTATCAAAAGTCCTTCCCTGAAAACTAGTGAGTCCTGATTTAGCAAAACTTTTATTGATTCGAGCAGAAGCAGTTAAAATCTGATGATGAGTGAGTGCTAATTCAGATTAGTGAGAGTCCATGGGGATCGTAGTGTAGGCTGAAAGTGCAGTCAGAACTTGACCTCTGAAGTGGCTCTAAAGTTGATCACCAAGCTGTTTCAAGTAGCTCTTCTCCAATGGAGTCACAGGAGACCGGCTGGCTTACGTGTTCCCACTGAGGTCTGATCCGCTGTTTTGGGAACCGGTAGCAGCCCCGCGGAGTCCGTAGAGGTAGCAAATAGTTTAAAAGGCCCCTCCGTGACTGGGCAGCCGCCCAGCCCAGGCCTGGCCGTGGCAGGGGAGGGAGGGATGGCTGGGGCGGGGAGCGGAGGCCGGGGCGGCGGTGACGCTCTGTGTTGTCCCTTGCAGTGCCCGGCGCCCCCGGCGCGCCCGCCAGCAGCCCGCCCTGCACCGTCAACATCCCCATCGCGCCCATCCACAGCTCGGCGCAGGCCATGTCGCCCACGCAGAGCATCGGCCTGGTCCAGTCGCTGCTCGCCAACCAGAACGTGCAGCTGGACGTGCTGGCCAACCCGCCGGCCGAGGCGGGGGGCGAGGGGCCGGGACCCTTCCCGGGGGCTCCGGGCCGCTTTCCCGGCCCCGGGGCGGCGGCGCTGGCCGTGGGGGAGCTGGGCCGCCCCGCCCCGCCGCCGCCGCCGCCGCCGCTG